>NC_133342.1:43349656-43649656 GCF_030506205.2 Paramisgurnus dabryanus
AAAGGCATTTGGAGACGCTGGGGATTGAACCCAGGACCTCATACATGCAAAGCATGCGCTCTACCACTGAGCTACATCCCCAGCTTGAAGAGCTCCAATGTGGCTAAGATGTTTAGGGTTTTTCATCTTACTAGAGGCAAGAAGCAGATAAAAGGAACTACTGTATGACTTGTAAATAAGATGCATCATCAATACTTATTCAGGGGTTCTTAAAATCATGAAGGCATTTGGAGATGCTGGGGATTGAACCCAGGACCTCATACATGCGAAGCATACGCTCTACCACTGAGCTACATCCCCAGCTTGAAATGGTCCAATGTGGCAAAGATGTTTAGGGTTTTTCGTCTTACTAGAGGCAAGAAGAATAGAAAAGAATCTACTGTATGACTTGTAAATCAGCTGAAACATCAACACTTATTAAGGGGTCCTTACAATCATAAAGATATTTGGAGATACTGGGGATTAAACCCAGGACCTCATATATGCAAAGCATGCACTCTATTATTGAGATACATCCCCAGCTTGAAATGCTCCAATGTGGCTAAGATGTTTAGGGTTTTTCGTCTTACTAGAGGCAAGAAGAACAGAAAATAATCTACTGTATGACTTGTAAATCAGCTGAAACATCAACACTTATTAAGGGGTCCTTACAATTATAAAGATATTTGGAGATACTGGGGATTGAACCCAGGACCTCATACATGCAAAGCATGTGCTCTACCACTGAGCTATATCCCCAGCTTGACTACTGTATGACTTGTAAATCAGCTGAAACATCAACACTTATTAAGGGGTCCTTACAATTATAAAGATATTTGGAGATACTGGGGATTAAACCCAGGACCTTATACATGCAAAGCATGCGCTCTACCACAGAGCTACATCCCAGCATGAAAAGCTCCAATGTGGCTAAGATGTTTAGGGTTTTTCATTTTACTAGAGGCAAGAAGCAGATAAAAGGAACTACTGTATGACTTGTAAATAAGATGCATCATCAATACTTATTCAGGGGTTCTTAAAATCATGAATGCATTTGGAGATGCCAGGGATTGAAACCAGGACCTCATACATGCGAAGCATGCCCTCTACCACTGAGCTACATCCTCAGCTTGACTACTGTATAACTTGTAAATCAGATGCAACATCAACACTTATTAAGGGGTTCTTACAATCATAAAAGCATTTGGAGATACTGGGGATTGAACCCAGGACCTCATACATGCAAAGCATGCGCTCTACCACTGAGTTACATTCCCAGCTTGAAGCGCTCCAATGTGGCTAAGATGTTTAGGGTTTTTCATCTTACTAGAGGCAAGAAGCAGATAAAAGGAACTACTGTATGACTTGTAAATAAGATTCATCATCAATACTTATTCAGGGGTTCTTAAAATCATGAAGGCATTTGGAGATGCTGTGGATTGAACCCAGGACCTCATACATGCAGAGCATGTGCTCTACCACTGAGCTACATCACCAACTTAAAATGCTCCAATGTGGCTAAGATGTTTAGGGTTTTTCGTCTTACTAGAGGCAAGAAGAACAGAAAAGAATCTACTGTATGACTTGTAAATCAGCTGAAACATCAACACTTATTAAGGGGTCCTTACAATCATAAAGGCATTTGGAGATACTGGGGATTGAACCCAGCATGAACCCCGCAAGAAATGGTGTGAGATCATGAACAAGGCCTCACTGGACCTCACCCTCCTTGTAGTTGAGTTCACACAGAAAGAATTAAATAAGGTACGAGAAGAAATTGAAGAAACCAAATCCTCCATTACAGCATCTCATGGTGAAGTCAACTTTAACCAACAACTGGAATTACTTAAAACCTCTTTGGGAGAATTCAAGAAAGATATACAACAAAAGAAGATTCGCAAATTTCGTAGAGACACTTTAGACTTTAAAGAAAACAGAGTCTATCCCTGGCTCAACCGTAACAGTACATTCTCAAGATCCTCACGGAAGGTACGGTTTGTGGACGAGACTCGACACACCTCTGCATCCAGTGGTGACAGTGAAGTGGACTTTTTAGACAACACCAGCGAACCAGAACATCATCCCAGAATGGCACGTCAATATCCACTTCGCAGAAGACCACCACCACCCGTCGGGGGAGACGTGGGAAGAAGAGGAGACACCTTACAACCAACTCTGAGGAGGGGAACACGTCAAAAGACCAGCTGATCTTCAACCTTACCGGTCAAGAACTGTGTCCACAAGAAGTAAGTCTTCTTAATAAAGGTCTCAGCTTTGTTCCCACTAGAACCACAGATCCTTTTGTTACTAAAATCGAACTGTTCAAGTTTTTTTCGGACTTTAAGACTGAAATGTTGGTACAAAAATGAGAAAGTGAATCAACCGAACTCATATAATTACTATGGTCGAGCAAGATTTAAACCTAAAAGCACTTTCTGTCCACCTGTGTCTAATTCTTCTATTGAGACATATTGTAGATTAGTGGAAAGAGATGTGTCTAGCCTTTTTGAACAGACATCGTCCCAGAATTCAAAACCAAACTTGACATTTTCTGAAAAACAAGCTCTTGAAGAACTATGTCAGAACAAAGACATTATCATCAAACCTGCTGATAAAGGAGGTGGTCTGGTGGTTATGCCTCGTTCACTCTATATTAATGAGGCTCTTCGCCAACTCAATAACAGTAGCTACTATCGAGTCCTGCCATCAGACCCTACGACTCAGTTTCAAAAGGAGATTGAGAAATTTATTCTGGAAGCACATGCTCATCAGCTAATCTCTGATAAAGAGATGCAATATTTATTGAATAGCTCTCCGACCAGACCTGTCTTTTACATCTTACCCAAGGTACATAAAAGTTTGGTTGATCCACCGGGACGACCCATAGTTGCAGGAAATAATAGTCTGACTGAACCACTCTCTAACTTTGTCGATTTTGTGCTGAGACCTTTAGTTACTTCCCTTCCTAGCTACTTAAGAGACACTGCTGACTTTTTACAATGTATAGCAACTCTACAATATGTTCATTGTGATGTTATACTGGCAACCATGGATGTGACCTCACTTTACACAAACATTCCACATAACGAAGGCCTTTTGGCTTTAGAACATTTTCTTGACCTGCGCTATGATGATGAGGGTCTGCCGACCAAATTTATCACTGATATGGCCAAAATGGTGCTCACTAAAAACTACTTTCTATTTGAAAATAAATACTATTTACAAGTTGAGGGCACAGCCATGGGGGCCACTATGGCTCCTGATTATGCAAATTTATATTTGGGTTTTTTGGAGGACTTTTATGTCTTTAATAACAATCCTTTCCTTGACAACATTATCTTATTCAAGAGATACATTGATGACTGCTTTGTTATTTACAAGGGATCTGAAAGTGACTTTGAAGCATTTGTCCTATATATGAATTGTCTCAGGCCCTCTATCAAATTTACCTATCATGTGGGGATCACAGATGTCAATTTCTTAGACACCTCTATTTCAATTGTAGACAACCATATAGTCTCTTCCCTCTATAGAAAAGATACAGCCAAGAACAGTCTTCTTCATGCCAATAGTGCTCATCCAACCCCCTTAAAACGTGGCTTACCATATAGTCAATTATTGAGACTCCATCGTATCTGTTCCAGGAGAGACGACTTTGAGTCGAAAGCCCAGACTATGTACATGGACTTTAAATCACGGGGCTATCCTACCAAGTGGCTTGATATTGCTCTTAAGAAGGTCTCTAAAATACAAAGACACGAGGGGACCAACTTGACCAAAGATACAAAAAACAAGAGTTTTTCATGTACTTTCAAATCCACATATAGTCAAAAACATCATCAAGAAACATTGGCATATTATTCAAAGTGATCCTCAATTTTTGAATATATTTAATGATCAACCACTTTGTGTTTTCTCCAGGAGCTCTAATTTGAGGGACAAACTGGTCCATGCTGATACCCATATCTCGTCTCCAACCACTCTCATCGATGCCCAAGGCAACTTCCCATGTCACAATTGTTCTTCTTGTACTAAGTATGTTAAATGTAAATCATTCACACATCCTCGTACACTAAAAACATACAAGATTAGACAATTGATTACCTGCAAAAGCACACATGTGATTTACATCATCGTTTGTCCATGTTCACAACTGTATGTTGGGAAAACTACACGTGCATTACGCACAAGAATAATTGAACACACTAGTGCTATTAGAAGACAGGATGATACATCTTCAATTTCTCGTCATTTCAAGTCTGCTAACCACTCTCCAGCTGACATGAAGTTCCTGGGCATCGAGAGGATTCTCCCCCACAGGAGAGGTGGTGATAGAGACAGAAAATTACTCCAAAGGGAGGCTTTTGGGGTTTTTGAACTGAAATCTTTATTTCCTGAGGGTATGAATGAAGAACTTGAACTATCATGTTTTTTGTAAAATTCAACTATTCTCTACAGTTTATGTCTCATATTTCCTTCTAAATGTTGTTGTAACTGGTTGTGAATTTTGCTTAAGTGATCAATGAGGTAATCACTGAGATAATTGTTCACAAATTACTTACTTGAGATAATTGCTTTCAGCTGATTGACCTCAATTACTGACTTGTTCAAAAAGGGTGAATCTTGTTTGTCAATCGAGCACTGAGGAAAGCAAGAGCTGAAACGTTTGCTCGCCTTGTCTGTTTTTATATTCACTTGCACTCTGCACTTTATAAATAAAAACCATGTTTTTGTAGACTTATTGTCACAAGTGGATCAGTGTGTGGTTAGCCACTCTCTTTACTCGATTGAACCCAGGACCTCATACATGCGAAGCATGCGCTCTACCACTGAGCTACATCCCTTGAAAAGCTCCAATGTGGCTAAGATGTTTAGGGTTTTTCTTAGGGTATGACTTGTAAATAAGATGCAGGTCAGTATTTCCAGCCTCTTTTCCTGGACTCGAGAAGGACGAACACAGGTAAGTATGTCACGGAGTGACCAAATGCAGGCGGAATGAAAAATGGCGGAAATAGTTCCGCCCGGGCCGATTTCCACAAACACCATGCTGGTTACGGCTGACTCCGGGCAAGCAAGATTAAGTATAATAACAAACAGGTGTGCGAAACGAATGGGGCGATCTGTGATTGGCTTTCGCAAGAAGAGGAGGCGCATAAATAGAGCAGTAAAAGAGTCAGAGTTCAGGTTGGGGCAGTTGTTCCGTGAGTTCGCTCTGTGAGCCCGCTGGGGTGTTGTTATGAAAGGGGGCGGGTTAGGGGAAGCTGCAAAACCGAAACTAAAAGTAAAAGATGACCGTCTGGAAGCAGCCTTCAAAAAAGGATTTGAAAAGCCACGTTTGTCCGGCGTTCGCGGAGTAGCGAAGCGGAAAACAACGGTGGTGGAAAAGACGCGTCGTGTGAAGTTTGTTTCGGGTGAAGCCGTTTGGTGTCTGCTGGGAGTTCGGTGGACGGGCTGAAGCGAAGAAAGAGACGGTTTGATGTGGATTACTGGGTGGGCGAAGAGCTACGGATATTGTGCTGGAGTGAGAAACCATATATGCTGCAGTGTCATTGTGATCCTGTTATGTGTATTGAAGGAACTGGAGATGTTGAACTGATGTGACGAGCAAATCGAAAGAGAGGAAGTTGAGTTGGAGGATTAAAACGTCTGTTGTGAGTCTGTTTCAGTCACTGTGAAGCGTGGGAGTAGTGGAAGAGGAGGAGGAGTTTTAACATTGTTTTATCTATGCCTTCACGTGCTGTTCTCCTGCCCCCTGTCGCCGTCTCGTCCAGGTCTCCGTATCCAGAGCTGAAGTTGTGATACTGACCCTAGTTCACTGTGAGTGTGAAGATTGCGGTGGGTGCTTGTATTGAAGTGAGTACACTTGAAGAAGTGTTGTGCCGTGCTGTCCTCAATGTCTGTCAGCAATCATATCCTAGGCTGAGGAAAGAGCCATGTGTATGAGGAGTCGAGTGGTGGCATCGGATGGCCGTTTCTTACCTGTGTACGATCAAAGGACCGGTTTCATCCTCCTACGCCTGCGAAAAGAGGTGTCGTTTGTTCTGCTGCATATATAGTGGAGTTGATAAACGTGAGTGAAGTGTGTGTTCTCTGCTACCAGCCTACTGGTAGCAAAGTTGATCCGGTGTTCGCGGAGAAGCGAAGTGGCGAGAGTACGGGGGCTGAAGAGACGAGTATGAGGAATGGTTGGTTTCCGTGAATTCGCTCTGGGTGCCCCCTGGGTTTGTTATGAAAGGAGGCGGGTGAGGGGAAGCCCGAAAAAGGAAACTGAAACTGAAGACGAGCGTCTGGATGACGAGGCCAATGGCAGAGACGAAGTAGCCTTCAGGGAAGGAGGAAGTTTATTCTGGCAAGCGCTGTGGGTGAGACGAAAGTGGTCGGTGTGTTTGGAGAGACGTATTGATGTGGATTTGCTGGCTGTGCGAAATCAAGACGGAGAATTGGGCTGAAACCAAGACGAAGTTAAGTGTTCAATCATTCATTCTGAAGTAATTGTTACTGATTTGACTGTGTACCTTGAAAAGATTGTGTACGTTCGAAGGACACAGGAAACGGACCTAAGGGAAGAAATTAGAGACAAAAGCAACAAAGCGATTGGTGTCAACGAGGCCTCGGATGCATGGGACATCTGCAAGCAAGAGGGAAGCACTCAGTAGTTAAAGGGACAGTGTGTTACGTTGGAATTCGTCTTGCTGTTGCTTTGCCATTTGCACAGTTGCTAATACTGTTACCCCAGTTTATCTCTGTCTGCTGATTAAGTGTGTGAGGCTCGTGTGGAGGATCTGTGGGCGTGCTGGAACCAGCTGAGACGAGGAAGGAGGAGCTCATAGATCGTGGCCTCGACATTTACATCTGGTTGTCCTCTGCCCCAGTCATTCGACTATTCAGGAGTACAAACCCAGCCAAACGTTGTGACCCTGACCCTATATCACTGTGAGTGGAGTGCTGTGGGTGAGTCTTTTTGAAGTGTGCACACTTGGACAATTGTAGTGCTGTGCCGTTGTCAGTGTTGTCAGTGGTCACCTCCTAGGCTGAAGAAAGAGCCCTGTGTCAGAAGAGCGGAGTGTTGGCGTTGGACAGCCTTATATACATACCTCCTTCCTGCCTGGTGGTGGCGTCATGGCTGTGGAGAGTGCCAGCCTATGCCCAGTTTGTACTCCCGCCCATTCACTCGCCTGTATGCATCCCTGAACGCCCAAAGCTAAAAGCCCAGTGTACTCACTTGAATGCATCTCTGTACGCCCAAAGCTAAAAGCCCAGTGTACTCACCTGTATGCATCCCTGTACACCCAAAGCTAAAAGCCCAGTATACTCACATGTATGCATCCCTGTATGCCCAAAGCTATGAGCCCAGTGTACGCCCTGTATACCGACCTGAATCCTCACCCGCGTATGCATGTTTGTAAGCAATACAAGCCTGCGCGGTGATGTTTGCTGTGAAGAGAAAAAAATCTATTTATATTTGACATCTATAAAAAATAATATATTTATATACAGATATAATGCTCATTTGGTTTGGTTTATTTTGAGTGTGACAGTCCCTCTATAAGCACCAATCAATCACAAAGCATCACTTTTCCTCTTTCTCAGTGGATGAACTGAATTAAAGCTGCTGTAATCTGCAGTTATATACATTTTACAGAGACCAGTATTCATTAGATTTTAAGAACTTTTTGGCACTTTTATCAGGAGAAAAGTATAAGACAAAATAGATTATAAGCTTAGGAATATAAACCTATTAGGCAAATAAAACCTATAATCTTTAGTACTCTTTTGACTACAGTATGAACAAAGTAAAAAACAAAACAAGAGTCATAAAGTGACCAATGGCGTGCAATGTGAAATTTACTCTCTGAATACATTTAAATAGAAATGAGCTATGACCAACCTGACACACATTCATACATAAATCACAATAATGATGATACACAGGTGCATTGTAAAGCAACAAATACCAGAGAGAGACAACAAAAAATAACAGTATAAAATATAGCAATAAAACTAAAACAGTAACACGGGAATGTTTTGGTGCATGCTGAGAACTCAGATATATAAACAGGAGCCTTCACAATCTAACCATTAGTAAAATTAATAAATAGTAATTTAGCTGTAAATAATATGACTAACATGATGAACTTTCATCGATAACCTCATCCAGGACGATCCCTCATGCTCAGGCACTAGAATACCTTAAATACTGCCTGTAACCGCCGGTAAGTGGGGTTCTTGCTGTTTGAAGGAGTTAATGGATGTCCAGGGGTCTAGTGTTTTTTATGTGTTATTTGACTGCACATTGTTCGTACTTTAAACTATTATTATTACAGTATTTATAAAAAAATCAGAACAGGATTAGAAAAGAATGATACTTTAGGCCTTTGCTTTTAACAAAAACTTTTCATGTGCCCCTTTAACCACCTGCCCCTTCAAAGGTATCTGCACGGTCCTGTTGCTATTGCTGTGCTGGTTGAGGGAGAAAATCTTTTAAGTTAAATTAGTAAAATAGTAGCGCTCAATGTACTGCGTTATTTTGCTTAGCAGGAACATTAAAAAATTTGCCAAATCATCTATAAAAACAAATGTGCAAGGGCTAGGGGGTGCGTTAAGCCAAACATGTGACTACACCCCAATAGGTCCATACCGTATGCATATGCAATCTTTTTTTTTTTTTTTTGAAGAACTGCCCATCTAGAGATTAAGAGACCAATGGTTATGCCAATATCCAGTTTCTTTCATTCGTGGAATTATCAGAGCGAAAGTAGCAAGTTTCTATAAAAATATAAAGGATTGTCAGGAGAAAATAAACAGTTTTAAGGTAAGGTATATATTTAATTTGCAATCATGTTAAGGAATGATGAATGAAAAAAAAACTAATGTTGTACCTTAATGAATTTCACACAAACTTTAATGTATTAAAGAAGATGAGTTAGTTGTTACTCTAAAATATTTTATTCACTCACAGAGAGTGCATAAAAACAAAGAGTGACACACATAAAACATTGTGTTTATAGTATTGTCTTTTGTCTATTTAGTAAAAACACTGTAAAAAGAAAACGTTGGATCAATTTAAATTGCGTTTAATTGTGTAAAGTGCGTTTAATTGTTAACGAACTTCAAGTGAAATTTTTAAGTTGAAAATGTTCAAATATTTTACGTATTTTTAATTGAAGTTTTTAAGTAGAGCAGATTTTACTTTTTACAGTGTATATTAGGGGTGAGCGGGGCACAAACCATCCCACATGATCATTTGAAGACATCTATTTTACACAGTTACAAAGGGCTGAGAAATCTTTGCTTTTGATCTTTTTCTCTTACTCTCAGAAGACAATCTGCTGTGATTTTGTGAAAAGTGTTTTTGTTAGCATACTGTGCAAAGAGTGTTTTGCAGGCATGAAAGTAAATGTATTCTTCATATGTTTTATTAATTTCTAAATTGAGTATGTAAGTCATCAAATTCAACCGTACATTATGTTTATCGCTGACTTAAACTTAAAACATAACACCATATTAAAACATTTTCAGTAACTGATATTAGACTTGAAAACACAGTTTTTACACAGTGTTACAACTAAGCCTAAAGTACACAATGATAATAAAATGAAGACAAAGTACTATAAATTCATTCTTACTTATTCATTTAGCTGACGCTTTTATCCAAAGCGACTTAAAATTGCTGTATGTCAGAGGTTGCATGCCTCTGGAGCAACTAGGGGTTAAGTGTCTTGCTCAGGGACACAATGGTGTGTCACAGTGGATTCGAACAGAGGTCTCTCACACCAAAGGCGTGTATCTTATCCACTGCGCCATCACCACCCCCATTATACTGTATGTTATTACTATTAATCAAAATTATAATTTTTAATACAATATCAGAGGCATTTAATGAAAATTACTTTTTTTTTCATAGTTATAATTGTGTGGCTTTTTCAAAAATATCTATCCATATGCATAAATGAATAATAGAGGGATGCTTAGATGAAAGATCGTGAATTGATGGATTTGTGTGAATATCTATAGACAGATGTACTATAATATCTACCTCTAGAATGATATTAAAGTATCTGTGTTTAAAAATAATTTTCTAGCAAGTGTTAAAATGTTCTGTTAAAATGAAGTTTTAACATTTGCACTTCTGTCACAAATAGTAATTTTACATGAACATTAGGATCTAGAAACCAATTGTTAATTTGTAGTACTTGCATATAAAGTATCATTTATCTAACTCAAACATTTTTTGAATGTCTGAGCCAAACCCAAAATCCGTTAGGTTGTGCCCCCCTCTCCCTAATTGTATATGTGCAACAATATATTGCAGAAATTGTTATAAGACATTGTTATCATATTTTTTGTTAAATTACAATGGAAAACAATATTTTAAGGACAATATGTCTGTGTTATTGTTTTTTAATTGTTATATTAAGTTGATTGAAATTTCAAACATGAAGACGAATAAATCCAGTGAGGCTGATAGCCTTCAGGTCTTTTGAAAATTGGACAAGCCAGTTTTTTTATCATGCAGATTTTTGAAATCCCAAACATTAATATAATGCATTCAGTATTATAGACAATGGAGTAGATTGAGGAAGAAATAATTGTAAAATAGTTTAAAAAAAATTAATTAAAACTAGTTAATGTAAATGTTTTAAGCCTAACAAAAAAGAAAAACATAAATACACTTCTTTATATAAAGCATATGAAGACACATATAAAGATATCATGTCACCTGTGCATTCACTGCATTCAATACAATGTAAATGTATCAAGAATTCTTTTACTAATGTTTTCACATTTCGAACAGATCAGTGTGCCATGATGGTGAAACATCAGCAAGGAGCTGTAACAGCAGTTATGAACATGAGTTTGTTTGTGCTGCTTCTGCTGTCAGGTTGGTATCATCAATTAAATCTGTTTTTACAAGTATATGTGTGCACATGCATTTATTTAAACATGTTTATTTTAACAGGACTTATGGGCAGCACTTCTGGTTTACAGCGAAAGTACTATTATATCAATAAGAGTATGGTATGGTCAGACCCTGCTGAAAAAACCAACATACCAGCAAGACCAGCATATGTTGTGTTTTGGTGCTGGTTTGCTAGTGAACACCAGCTAAACCAGCATCAAACCAGCATCAGCACCAGCATTAGCACCAGCTAAACCAGCACCAAACCAGCATTAGCACCAGCTAAACCAGCATTAGTACCAGCATCCCATGCTGGTCATACCAGCATATGTTGTGTTTTGGTGCTGGTATGCTGTGACCACAAGCTAAACCAGCATAGACCAGCATAATTCCCATGCTGGTCCATGCTGGTTTGATGCTGTTTTTTTTTCAACAGGGGAGTTACTGTAGAGAGAGATACACTGATCTGGCTACTGTAGACTCGATGGATGATGTGAACACGATGATGAAAACAGTGAATGATGGGTACAGTGGATCAGTCTGGATTGGACTGCAGAGGGTGACACAGAATCGCTGGGGTTGGTCTATGAGAGATGAAAATCTTGCAAAGTACAGTCCATGGGCCACAGGAGAACCTACCGGTGAAGACTGTGGCTTTTTTCCAACAATGCATGGTGTGATCATTTATGTTGGACCGAGTTACAATTTGTGTGCTACAATGGTAAGTAGTCAAATTATTGACTGTGCTTATAGACCCTTTGCAAACACGTGACCTAGACCACGTGACGACGCCATGCTGGATGGCAAAATCACTGACGCACTAGGTTGATTAGTAATAGACGAGCGGGATTTTTGATTAGTTTTAAACAGTTTAAAAATATATTACACTAAAATACATGGCTTCTTATACTAAGGTAGGGCATTTGGTAGGTCCTCACAAAAAGCGCTATTTAGAGAAGTTAGAAATAGCGGGACTGGATACCGACCCTTACCTTCTTCCTCCTTCAATTTTCATGGACCTCATTAAACGCTGAGTCTGCCCGACTTCAGCCCGCATGATTTGTACCACTATGTGGTAAACGGGATATCCCCATACACTGGTGCTGATCTTAAGGTTTTTAAAAGTCTGCAGAGCTGCCAACTTCTGAGTAAAGGCGGACCCTTTTGTAACATTTCGACTTGCTCTCGCGGTACTCTGATGTCCTCGCTGCCGAACTTCCTGCGCAGCGCCACATAAAGTGAAATGCTCTTTGACTCTTTGCAGCAAAGTACCAGAAACATGAGAAGTGGTGGCACGCAAAAGACAGTGAAGGTACGCTAAAATATAAAAGTGTCAGTACTGCGCGCACTGGTTTAGCTACTTACATCGTGAAAATGGATGTGTGGCGTGAGAATGGGGTCAATTGCGATGCGTGGGAGTTAGCAGCTATGATTTATGGTGTCACTGCAGCATTAAACAATAACATTCATGTAAAAATAATGTATTTATGCCACTTTTCTGTAATGGTAGGTGCATCATAGCAACACGAAATAACCATTTTATGACCCTAACGAACACAAACACGTACTTGTTCGGCTTGCCGTCCGTCTACAACATAGCACTTCCGCCGTCCGTCATGGCGTCCATAATTCGCGCGAGTAGAGCGTGACGTCACGTGCCAGGGGTCTATATTCAGTTTAAGTGAGAGGAACAGCTAAGACCTGATGGTTTTGCGTATGTCAATAGCAAGTACTGGATTCATCATGGTAAACAATTATAAAACCTGGAGAAATGCTCAGAGTTACTGCAGACAGTATCACACTGACCTGGCCACCATCCACAACCCTTATGAGCAGAGCCGGGTAAATGCAGTTGTTGGAGAAAGAACATCATGGTTCTGGATCGGTCTGTTCTTAGACTATTGGCAGTGGTCTGACCAATGGAGCCGCTTCTATAGGAACTGGGATACAGGATACTCATCCAAGAGTCTTGTTAACTGTGTTGGCATGTCAGCAGTTTCTGGGAAATGGATTCAATGTAGCTGTGACCAGATGTACCCATTTATCTGCTATGATGGCAGGTTTAACATCTTTTTATATGATTTATATGTATTAATGTATTTTTTATTAAAATAAACTTGAAATTTGGATTCTTTTAGGGATTAAAAGACAGACTGTCCGTCTGAATTTGTCCCACAATGGAAAATAAAATTTAACCGATCCTTCACTACAGATTGCCATTCTGAATGAGGTTTTTCTCTGTCTTAAATACTGTCATCAGATTCTGGAACATTAACACAATTTTTTAACTATATAGTAAAAGTACATTATCTTTCATACAACCAGGTAACATAATAATATTTTTTTTATATAATATAGACTTTTATAATATTATGTATAGTATGATGCCATACCTAAAACATTAGTTGAATTTGAGCTTGATGTCCGGTTTAGTTTGTTGTTTCATCGAAACTTAGCAAGTAATTTTGAAGATATTAACCTTCACCAATTCAAATGGATAGGACCTGGAGATGTTACAAATATGGCTGCTGTGTGTGGTGGCGTATTCACAAAAGCACTTTGAACACTCAATAGTCATTAAATCAGTTAAATCACAGACCTGTTAATTGTTGTGGAAATGGCCCATATTTTTACTTCATTATTTTTATACTGCAATGTTTGAGTTTTCTATCCAATTACCATTACTGTTGCTTTTAGTCACAATTTAGTATTACTGGTATATGTGATTTTTAAGCTATGTGTGTTGTGGTTTGTTTCTTGCTGGTCTTTCAGATACATAAAAAGCTAAAGAGTGCTGGGCTGAATAACACATCCATAAGCTGGAGAAAGGATAAAGGTGAAGAGATTTTTCATCTGGACAGCAAACGTGCAGTGAATTCAAGAACATGTGATGCGAATGTTCCACTTGAACATTAAGCCTCAAGAACATATAAACAATACATATGATGTTTTATTAACAAAGTTCGAGAGGAGCACGTTCAAATAATCTGCTAAACTATCTCATAATTACGACCAGCTGTCAACAATCAGCAATCGGGTGTCCACCAGATCGGCATGAGTGGAAGCCTATATAAACATGCAGCTCACCCACATCCTTCGACAGTTCTTAGCATCCCTCCACCACCCCGTCTCCTCACACTTACTTGGTTACTTCTTTGGGGGGGTGTTCTGGGTTCGGGCCTCGGGCCTAATACAGACCCCGGAGCCCTCTCTTTGTTTAGGAGTGCCAAATGCCGAGCTCAGAGCCCTCTCCTCAGACAGAACGCCAAATACGCATAACATTAATTCTATCTGACTTATTTGTAAGTGTGAATTCTTGAAATGTCATGTTTCATTGATGTGAACATGAGTCATGATCAGAAACGGATTGAGAAACGGATAACTATTAGCTTAAGCCAGGACTAGGCCTTAGTTTAATTTAAAAATATAACTACTTTTAACAAATGTGCCGTACTAAAAACATTCCTTGTGTGCATTTTGAGGCAAAACAATCTAGCCTGATGATTGTTACTTTTATTCTTAAAAAAAGTTTGTAATCTCTTCCCATTTTATGCTTAGACATGTGGAGGAGTGCAATATACAGTGCCCTTTTAAATGTCAGTTGTTAAAATTAAATATTTTTTAATGTAAAATCAGCATAAAAATATTTTATTTAGTTCTTGAGATATAGCATGGAAGTACATTTGTAAATTTAAACGGAGAGAAGCAATTTAATCTTAAACGTTTTAATGAAAAATTGTTCATTTAAAACAAGTTGCTTTGAAATGATAATGAAAATAAATGTATTTGCCAAGAGTTGCATATGTAGTTTAATTTTTTTAATAAAATCACACCATGTTTATTCTTTTATCAAGTTACTTGTTTAAGCAAATGATACTTATGCATTTGGCAGATGCTTTTATCCAAACCGACATACAGTGCATTACCAACTATACACTGCTATGCTCTACCACTGAGCTATACAGGAGCACATGCAATAATGCATGCTTTCTAAATGCATGCACTCAAAAAAATGCTGGGTTATTTACAAATCCATAAGCTAATTATATGTGACCAGTCACGGAAAGTAAGGACACAAGTCGGATCTGGGCCATTTTCAGTTATTCACAGATTCATGTAAGTGCAGTGTCTAAGCTTTCCAACGATGTGTAACACATGGAAATCTAATAAGATTTGGAGAAGTTGTGGCCATTTGAATTTAGGAACTCAGAAAAACTCAAACCGAGAAAACAGAGACGAAAGGGACTCATTTAGGGAGACTAGGGCTCATTTACATCTCATTTAGCTAAGCCATACCTGCTGTAAAGCCGTTTTGAGATACAGATGTTCTAGCATCATATGTAGTATTTTGTGACAGAAGTCCGTTAGTAGTCTAACGTTAAAACATTTTAAACTGTGTTCCGAAGATTAACAGAGGTCTTCCGAGTTTAGAATGACATAAGGGTAAGTCATTAATGACATTATTTTCATTTTTGGGCGAACTATCCTTATTTAGTAGTCAGCTGTTCGCTTTGGGGGGGGGGGCGAAAACTCAAGCCGCTTATACAGCATGTAGATGTCACACGGTGACGATCTTTCCAGGGGCGGAACCAAACTCTCCAAATTTTGGTTCCGCCCCTGGAAAGATCGTCACCGTGTGACATCTACATGCTGTATAAGCGGCTTGAGTTTCGGAAGTGTTTCCGCCCGGCCCGGAAAAGACGAACACCGGAACTTCCGGTAGCGCCGCGAGCAGGAAAATCAGCGAATTGAATGCAGGTGCGTCTAGTTAACAGGACGGCTGATGATTGGAGTACACGCTGATCAGGGCAGCATAAAGGATCATCCAAAACCACAGTTGGGGAGTGGAGTTTGTGTGTAGTTGTTGGCCTCGTTTGGTGCACTTGTTATTGGGCTGTTTTTCTCTCAGGCTGAAGCTGGCGTGGCTGTGTGGGACGTAGTAAACCTTAGTGGTTGAAGGATGATCGGAAGCTACTGAGAACAGAAACGAAACCAAAGGAGAAGCGGAATTAGCGTGAGTGTTTGCTATATTGAAGAAATTGTGACAAAGTGAATCCGCTGTTCAACCCTGTTGGGGGAAGAAACGCCTCGTTCTGCGTGGCTGAAGTTGATCGCCTGTGTGGAACAAAGAGGAGAACATTAGAAGAGAACTTACAGCGATTGTGAGTATGAAACATTGAGTGTTTGCTATATTGAAGATATTGTGACAAAGTGAATCCGCTGTGCAACCCTGTTGGGGGAGGAAACGCCTCGTTCTGTGTGGCTGGAGTTGATCGCCTGGGTGGACAAAGAGGAGAACATTAGAAGAGAACTTACAGCGACTGTGAGTATGAAACATTGAGTTTGAGGACACACTTTACAATAACCTGTTTCGTAGCAGACAACTCCAGGAAAAGGAGGACGGCCCTACCCCTAAACAGTGTGGTGGGCGAGCCGAAGAAAGATAAACTGGGGCTGTCACAGCAATGTAAATGCGGACTGGGCCGTGCTAAACATCGCCAAACGGACTCTGGCGAAGTGGAGGAAGACGGGCGTCCTAAGTGTTCACTTTGAGTGCGGTGGGTAAGTCTCTGTTGTTGTGGAAATTTCACTTTGACGTGGTGCTGTGTACTGCTGTGTGTGTGTATTGTCAGAAAACCCCCCCGCCTCCGCAAAATCTCGCCGTGGGAGAACGAAGAGGCTGCCGGTGTCAGTTGTTATTACCTGGCCTATGCTGTGAGCACGCTCTGGATGTACAGTATTTCTGTGGTGGTGTAGCCGTCGTTTCTTTGTACCTGGGTTATTCTGGAGAGTGGTGGTGAAGAGTTGGACCGCTAGAGGCTGTAGTGAGGTGGAGGAGACCCCGTCTGTCCCGAGGCCTCTTCAAAGGGGCGCCCCTGTCCGGTGTTCTATCGTCTAGTAAGTGGAGAGCAGAGGGCAGCGCTCGGCTCGGTGAGACAGTGTGGCATTTTCCCCTCTGCAACCGCATCAACCGTCGAGAGGGTTTGTCCCCGACGCTGCATCACAAACAGTCTCCAATCGTCGGGTAAATCGAGAGAGTCCGGTCACCGTAAGTCCACCACATTTTCAGTCCAAATATAACATCTGTGAAATTTGACTGCCATCTGACCAAGAGTGTTGTTGTGTGGAATAGAACGAGGGAAGTGTACGAGGAAAACCTCGTCTGTACCGTACTTACTGTACGTTGTCCCAAGTGGAGAGGTGAGAGCTAACCAACTTTGAATAACCGTATCTTTGTGTCCCAGCCCGCAGCCTGTGGAGAGAGAAAGAGAAAGAACACGAGGAAACCCTGTCTGTACCGTACTTGCTGTACGTTGTCACAAGTGGAGAGGTGAGAGCCAAACAACGTTGAATAACCGTAACTTTGTGTCCCCGCCCGCAGCCTGTAGAGAGAGAAAGAGGGAGAGCACGAGGAAAACCCTACCTGTACCATACTTACTGTACGTTGTCCCAAGTGGAGAGTCAACAGCCTGTGGAGAAAGAAAGTAGAGAAAGGGACGAGTAAAACCTTACCTGTACTGCACTTACCACACGTCGTTCCCGGCCGAAAAAGGTGAGAGGAAGTCCATCGTAGTAAGATTAACTGATCTTCTGTTTTCCAGCGACAGTCTGCAGAAAGGGAGAGAAGAGACACAGATGTGAGACAAAAGAACGCTCGTTACAACTACCCCCAGTATCACGTACTGAAGAAACACTGAGGAAGAGGAGGGCGCCACGGGAACTCAAGACCAGGCGGAGGAGCCTGAGTCCTACATTCCCCCCGCAGTGCATTGGACCCCTTCTGCCCCCCTCTCTTACTCTTTCAAATTTATCGATTCCAAATTCGATTCCCGCTTATCGATTCTGATCCCAAACGATTCTTGGTTTCGATTCCAAAGGGGTGAAAAGCAATAATAAATCAAAAATATTTAATTTGTGCAATTACAGCTGAACACATAAAATGAGGATACATAAAAACAAACAGCTGCAAAACTTTTTAATTAAAGCTTTTAATACACAACACTTGTTGGCTGCGATCAAATAAAGTGTACAAAGTGCACTTGAACATATTTAAAGTGCAAACAGAGGTCTACAGTTGCCACCAGAGCTGTCATTGTGAGATAATGATCTTGGGACATACTTGTCCAGCTATCGCTGGTCAGGGCCACTTTGCTTACAGTTGTTAGCTCAGTAATCAAGTTCGCCTTTTCTACCTGAAGGGGGTGTGTACTTTGCGTTGAGCGCCCTGGTCATCGCTCTGAAAATAAACAAACATGTCTAGGCTAGCTGTGGCAAGGCTAAATGATTTTTAAATCATTTTCCCTCGTAATATAACACCTACCTAAATGATGGCGACTCAACTACAGAAAATGCATGCAGCCCTTTTACTTTAAATGTAGTGACCGACCTGTCACACTCCTCAGTTTTTTCCTGCGTGAGTTTTCCTTTTAAAGCGAGGGAGAAAGGGGTCTCATGTGTAGGATCATGTGTCGGCGCTGCAGCCGCACTTCAGCTGGCAGCGGCTGAAGAGCACTCAGGGTGCACAGAGTCGGTACTCGGGGTCTGCAACGCATTAAACATGGTGCATTCTTTTAACTCGATTTGATGCACCAACCACAGATGCTTTGCCATGTTGCTGGTGACACCCGTCGTGCAAGATAATATTTAGTTTTTTGCTTTAATTATTTAGCTTTGTCTTTTGTTGACTGTGCAAAATGCAGCCACACTCTTGAGCGCCTTCCTGCCCTTCCACCACGGTCCATCGTGCGATTGCGAACTGACTGACTTTTAGGATCCGAGCGGACGGTCCTGCGCACTGTGCACAGATGGCTATAGGTCACGTGACGTGCGGTCCGGAATCTAAAAGTGGAATCGAAATTTTAATTTTATAACAAGGATCCGATTCCTTCCTTATGGATCCGATTTAGCAACCCTAATTATAACACAGGTATATTATTATGGGGTGGTTTCCCAGACAGAAATTAGCTTAAGCCAGTCTAGGTCTTAGTATAACAAGGCTGCTTACACCAAGCGTGAGAACATCCATGTGCAAGGATGTTTTTTAGAAGTCTTTCAAATAGCAAAACAAATCCAAACAGGGTAATCCACAATCGTAATCCAAAAACAGGCAAAGGTCAAAACCAGAACATGAAACAGGATACAGAAACAAGACAATGACTATGACAGAACGCTCGGTAATGCAGCTGTGAGACTAACAAAACTTTGCAATGTGATATGGTGATTGACCAGGCTTTATACACAACAGACAGGAAGAGACAGTGAAACGTGACTTGTTTTTAAAATAAAAGAGATGAAACTAAAAACATGACTTCAAAAAAAAAAAGACCCAAATACAGAACACAAGACAAACCCCTAACATTTAGTTTAATTAGGAAATTAACAAACATGCCTTATTAAAAACATTACTTGTGGGCATTTTCAGGCAAAACAAAGGGAACCGATGTATTTTAAGATATGTCACTGCAAGTTGTTTTCAGTTTGGACAACTCTTAAATTTATTTTAGTCTAGGACTAGTCTAATCACTGTCCAGGAAACTGCTCCAAAATGTTATACTGAAATAAAAATGAAACACAGGTTCACTTTGTTAAAATGTCCAACCCTGGTCATGAGCAGAGCTAGATATGCGTTTCAAATTTACAGTAGGTTCAGGAACATTTTGTTAGCATGTTTGTGTACAATTTATAGCTAGGCAAGATCCTACCTGTAGGGGGTGTGGTTGGGTAATCATTTTAAAACTTTTTAAACATGCAACTGGAAAAAGGCCTTCAGGCAGCATCTCAATCTTTTCTCAGGAAACCATGGTTACATACGTAATCTGAATCTCTTTACTTTTGAAACAGTATTATTGTGCTACTATTACAATTCTAGCATTGACTACAAACATAACCAAAAGCAGTAAATGAATGTCTAGCTGTAAAAAATACTTGTGTACACTGTAAAAATTGCATCAAATCAACATAATTGTTTGTGCTACTTTCACTTTAGACATTTAACCAAATTAAACAATTTAAACTTGTTTTTATAAGATATGTCAATGGAAACACTTTAGATTACGGCACACAGTGTACTGTGTAATTACCTCGCAGAGGTGGGGACAATTCACACATGGTCAAGTCCAAGCAAGTCTTAACCATCAAGTCTCGATTCAAGTCTCTAGTCACAGTTCAGATAAATCAAGCAAGTCAAGTCAAGCATTCACCCTAAGCAAGTCAAGTCGAGTCCTGATAAGTTTCAAGTCAAGTCACCGTACTAAAATAAATAGGGTAATTTTTTTTACGATAGGACTAAAATTTGCATTAGGTACAGAAATTGAATCAAATGAATAATAACATTAATCAATAATCTTTATTGTATGAATTAAATATAATTATAATTTTTTTTAGAGCTACAGAATTGATTTTCTCTTTGTCTTGGGTTGTGTGACACAGACTTGAGATACATTGTGAGATACAGTTGCGCAACTCTCTCCATAGTCTACACATCAAGCGTTCTGATCTGAATAGTGAAGGGATGATCAGGAGCTGGACCAGACACATTCAACCGCATGTGCGTCTGTGCTTAGTTACAGAAAGCTGCTCACTTTATCACCTTTTTGTGGTTAAATTGTTTAAAATCACTTGTATGTAAACATTTGCATACGTTTCAGTAAGGATAATGGTCACATTTCTAATAAGAAAAAACATAATATGCAACCAAGGCCAAATTATCAAAAACAGAAAAGATTAATTTATTACATTAGTAATCATTAAAGAGTGAAACTGACTAAAAAGAGATGACTTTCTTACCTTTCCTTATGGTTCTAACACGTTGTGGTTGTCCTGTCGGATATTCTTGCATTGCATATTTTGCATCTGGCAAATCTTTTTTTATTGGCACTATCCAGTTCAAAGTCTTTATAGCCAAACGAGATTATTTGTGGAGCTCGACTAACGTTACTGTCTGCCATGTTTGGCGCGGTTTGAATTGTGCAGCGTTTAGCCGAAAGTATACTAGGGACGTCCGCGTATGCACGCTGTCCGCATGACGTCATTTTCGTCATCAGGAGGGCCCGCGGCCGGCCAGTGCGTGTACAGTCCGTGTACGACAGGGCATGCGCATGAAAATATTTAGACAGGACACTCCACTATAAACAATTATACAAAGGAAATAGACAGCATTTGCACACACACACTATCGTTTTTCTTCTTTAACTTTTACTTCTTCTAAGAACAGAAAGCTGTGGAGCATGTTTGTTTGATTCCTGTTCTTTGTTGTCTTGTTGTTTGTTCTAAACTGTGTTTGCAATGGTGGATCAGTTACTTTTCTTCACCTATCCTAATGTTTTAATGTACTGTAAATGTCGCCAAATCAGTGCTGCCCTGACAGCCTGTTAGACTAATAATTTGAATAAGAAATCATTTGTATTGCGTATAGTGTCGAACGCGGCCATCCACGTGTAGCCGCGGGGACTATACTAGGAAAGCTGCGCGTACGGACGCGGACACGGAAAAAAGTATATCCCGGCCTTTAAAGGCACAGAAGCTGATTAGTAGTGCTGACGTCGCAATGATATTTTTTTATTTTATAAATTTTATTGTTGTTTGTTTATTATAAGTTCAAGTCATTGTTGAGTCTTCCCTTTCAAGTCAAGTCTCAAGTAACTAAGTAAGTCATTTTCATACTTTAATCAAGCAAGTCGCAATACCTGAAAATTGTGATTAAAGTCATGTGACTCGAGGCCCCCAACTCTGTTACCTTGATATTTGCAAAACAGTAAGTGCAAACTCAAAACAATTTGTACAAATAGCAAAACACCATGGATTACCTGCAAAGGCCAGCCTCTAGCTCAAAATACTTAGTTTATCTTTCAAAAGTAAATACTGTATCTGTGTCAATGTACATGTCAGTGCCATAAGAATGACTAGTCCTTGTGTCATTGTGTACCGATAAGAGAGTCAAATTGCTTAGTCTTGTTGTCAATATAACAGTTTACTCTGGAGGGATGTTCTGATGTAACCTATGGCTAATGTTTTGATGACAGTTATTGTAAATTGTAGGTTACACCTCGGTGTAAGTTATGTGGGGGTTTGATGACAGACCATGTCATTGCAATACAGAAAGGAAAAGACAGCCCTGCACAGTACAAAGAAAAAAACAAAAGTATAAATGTGAACATAGGACAATCTCCTTAGGGGAAACTGTACATGCAGTGCTGTATGAATTACAGTGCAGTCTTCCTATACCTCCTGACATTCCTGTCTGTTAGAGAAAGTCAAGATTTACCTGGGAGCAATTTGCTAATTCAGGACAGATTTAGAAAAAATAGTCTAATGGAAATGTATAGAAATATGCTTAACATTTTATGACAACCATCATATGTTCAACCATTTTGCATGTAAATACTTATGCTATGAACTAATGCCTGTTGAACTAATGTTGTGGGGGGTGAGACACCAGAGACCCATAATAATACATTTTGATCAACATGACATAAGCAATTGATAATGTAGGAAACATTTCCATTGATTTACCAAAGCATTTGCAACTTCTTCAAAGAAATGAGAAACTGCTTTTAAATGTGCACAAAAGTGACACGATGTGATGATTGAAAAGGTAGTTTTGAGAATTTCAATTCTGATCTGAGAAATGTACCAAAGCGACTGAGAAAAACTGAAAACAGAATTGACAGTTTACCTATTTGTAACAACTGAGTACCTGTCATGATTCTGCCCTCTGGTCCTTGTTTTACTCTACTCTACGGAGCCCACCACAACCACCACAACACCTACCTCAGCTGCCACAGGCTCTGCACCTCGGCCCTGGAAAAAGAAGAAGAAGAGGAGGAGGAAGGGGATCGCCAGTCCTCCACCTCAGTCTCTGCCAGGGCCCAAGCCACAGTCCCAGCCGGCTGCAGCACCCCTGTCTCTGCCTCAGTTCCACAACCAGCAATAGTGTCCCATCTCTGTTCCTGTCTCAGCAGCACTGCTGGCTGCAGCGCTTTCTGACTTTGTCTCTGTTGTGTCTCCGCTGCCAGCTGCAGCGCCCCCTGACTTTGTCCCTGTCTCGACTCCACCGCCGAAAGCAGCACCCCGCTTGGTCCCTGTCTTGCCTCTGCTGCGAGATGCAGTGCCCCCTGTCTTGGTCCCGGTTTCACCTACACTGTCAGCTGCAGCATCTCCTGTCTCAGAACCCGCTTCGTCTCCGCTGCCAGTACCCCGTCTCGTCATCAGTTTTTGCCTCTGTCTCCATGTCTTCCCTGGACACTCTCTCCTCCCCTGGTATCCCTGGTTTGTCTTCCCGTGCTCATTCCTGCACCTGCCTTGTGTTTATTTGTCATGTTTTGTTGGTTCGTATCTATTTTTCAGTCAGTTTTGTCCCCTTTCTAGCCTGGAGGCATTCCTTAAGTGGGGGGTTCTGTCATGATTCTGCCCTCTTGTCCTTGTTTTACTCCAGTCTTGAGGCAGGATCATGACAGGCCCATTTTTTGTGTGGCAGCACATGGCCTCTTGTTGGAGCTAAAAAAGACATAACATAAAGTGAATAAGTGAGTTTTGAGAGCAGTTTTAAGGGTCTGAATAGAAAAGACATCATAAAGGTCTTGAGGTAGTTTGTTCCAGAGCGTAGAAGCCAATATGCTAAAGGTCCTACCACCCACACTAGATACACAGAACTTGTACTATTACTGCAAGCAGGTTTTCAGAGCTTGGAGGTGAAATATCTTCACCTTTTACCTAGTATAAACATGCTGGATAAGATGACAGGTTTTGTTGAAACGTGACTCACATTTTCACTACAAATAAAGTGTTGTTAAAAAGGTTAGCCAGCTAGCAGGTTAGCTACAGGACTATAGCCTAAAGTTAACAATAGAGGGAATGCATGTGACTTCACCTTTGGCGAAAATGACTGTGGTTACGCCCACTGAGTGGCAAAAGACCAAGCGGCAGCATTTGTGTACAGTGTGAAATCAGTGAAAACACCGGGAAAATGCGTCTAAATGGAAAAAAGCTTGGTCTGCAAATGTTTGCTACAAATGCAATCAAAATATATAACATTAAGTTTAAATTAAACTCTTTGAAAATGGAACAATCTCTGTCCCAACTGGAACATTTACAGCAACAAACTAACAAAAATACACATTTTTAAATAAAGAAAAATTAATTATGAAGGGCAAAATGTCACATAAATTCAAGCTTATGATGAAGTCTTTCAGTATTTTCTGCCAAAATGTGCAATAGTCACAGAGGTAGTATAATATAAAAAATAAAGCTGTTGAACTTAAGCATTTGATCTGTCACACGACATCACCTCTAACAGTCAAACAAGTGCTGCAGTGGTCTCTTTTGAGAGATTTTTCTTTTAAAAAATCAACTGATTAACATGTTCATGATTTGGAGAAGATGAGTATATCATCTATGTACACTATAACAAACTGGACTAGGAAGTCCCAAAATAAATGGTGCATAAAATCTTGGAAGATGGATGGCAAGTTGACCAGGCCATACAGCATCACCAAATACTCATAGTGGCCAATAGGGGTCACAAAAGCTGTCTTCCATTCATCTCCCAGGCAGATTCTAACTAGAGTATAGGCACTTTTTCTATAAGTTTGCTGAAGATATTACATCTTCTGAGGGGAAGGGGATAACAGAACTTGGTGGTGATATTTTTAAGTGCTCTATAGTCTATGCAAAGCAGTAAGCCCTGTTCTTCTTAGCTACAAAGAAGAAGCTGGATGCTGCGGGTGATGTGAATGGGCCGATGTAACCTTGTTTAAGAGCTTCCTTAATGTACTCCTCTATGGCCTTCTGTTCCGGGATCAACAAAAAATAAATACTTCCTCTGGGCACTGTAACAGAGTGATTGGGTACAGAGATCAAAACTTAGGTTTGTAATGGTGAGTAAAAAGAGGGGTCAGGCTGAATGACACTCACCGGATGTTGAGGTGGACGGATCAGGCAAATAGAGATGGAATTCCCCGTAGCTCCACTATACAGGCAAAGCCCTTGAGACAGCCGTCTGTTTCGCTCTGACAGTGAGAGGCAAGTCGAATCCAGTTGCATGGGTTCTGGTTCTGAAATCGTGGACTCTGGTCGGCGGAGAGAGAATGACAGTGAGTTATCCATGGAGAGACATCCGCAGTGATCAGTGCGAATGGATAGTTGAATACCTTTCTACAGTCCCATCAAATCATCATAACAGCAGCTAGAATGTGAAACTTAACAGTATAGACAGTAAAATTCATATTTCCGTGTTGCAGATAATATAATTTGTCAAGAGCAGAGGAATCACCATCATATTTGTGAAAAACATCTTTAAAATGTGATAGAAAAAGCTAATAGGATTGTACCGTGGGTGAGTTTGCTGCCACAATGAATCTGCCCATTGAAGAGCTCTACCTCTGAGATGGGAGGTGACGAATGCAATTTTAGATCAATCAGAGGGGTATTGCTGCGGCTGCATCTCTAACACCAGTGTGCATTGTAAAGGAAATCTGCTGCAATTTTCCACTGAACCACCGAGTTGGCCATGTGGGATGTGGCTACAGGGGCAGTAGATGCCATTGCTGTGACTGGTGTGGTGCCAGGGAGAAGTGAACAACAGAGATACTAACTCCGGCTCATCTTTCTTCCGATAAGTGGTCTGGTCTTCTGTAATGATACATACACTAAAACGGCCATTCCCAAACTGTGGTCCGCGGACCACTAGTGGTCCATGAGGGTACTGCAGGTGGTCCATGTAAAGGCAAAATAAGAATATGTATATTTTGAGAATATGCTGTGTTGTGCTTGAATGAGTTCATTGAACAAAAGTTGAAGGTAATCTGAACGTACTGTATTACTGCCTGATGAATGTTACTGTGAACTTGTTGATTCTGGTGCTTGTGAATGGCGCGCTCTTTCAGTTTAACGTCGTTTAATAGGGTGCCAGATTTGTATATTCTTCCAGGCGAAAACCCGACTAAAACACACTGTAAACAGGCCTTAATGTGTAGCGGAAAAAACACCCAATCTGGCAACACCGCCACCAGTCAGTGTTCACCAGTCACACTGCATGCATAATCAAAACAACACAGACGCTGCTGATATTCCTGCCGCGCCACTCAAATAGTTTAACATTAAATAACATCATATTTGTCCTAAATTGTTAACGATTAACATAGGCTGCTAACGCATACTCTGGATCTTGAAATAAACTCTGCCTAGCTCACGCAATTTAACGTGCACGTGCGGTGTGGGATACCTGAGAGTTGTCATACACGCAATGCCTCTCAGCAGCGCTTCTCGCCCGGGGTGCGACCCCCACCCGGCTAGCCTTTCAAGGTATGTGCAAGCAAATACAAAAATTAAAAGAGTTATGTAAACCCTGGTTGGATAAGGATTTAAAGTTGGATATTAAGATTAAATCTGATGCATTTAGCTTCAGTGTTAAAACTGATGAAATAATTGCTGTCTGTGGTTCTACATGGGCTATAATGGCAATCTTTTTTTTATAATATGGGAAAAAAGAACTATAAATTAGTTCATTTTTTGGAACTGTGAACTAGTTCAAAATTCTGAAATATGAACTGAACTAGTTCATTTTAAAAATTTTAAACTGTGAACTGAAGTAGTTCATGTAGAAAGTGAACTTTCCCAACAGTGAGAATATGTATATAAATAATATTGATATACATTTTTTATTAAATTGTCAAGTTATTGTGTTATTACTAAAATAGGCCAGTGGCGCTCGGCCGTGACATTCAAGTTCAGTGCCGTACAAAATGGATTGCTGTATGAATATGTGGCAGCTGTTTGGTGCAGTAAACTTTCTTTTAAGAAACCTGTTGTACTGATGTGATGACGAGTTATAGTTTTAGTGCTAGTAAGACTATTTAGATGTGCAGATTAATTCAGGACTTTGTTTAGACATATTTTATAATGAGTATTATGAGGTGGTCCGCGAAAATTCTTGATTACAAATAGTGGTCCACACACACAAAAAGTTTGAAAACCCCTGCACTAAAACACAAGGGCAATTGAATAGTATTGAATGTATTGAACAGAGGTGGAAAGAGTACTGAAAATTTGTACTCAAGTACAAGTACAAGTAGTTGCTAAAAAAATACTCAATTACAAGTAAAAGTACTGGTGTTAAAAATGTACTTAAGTAAAAGTACAAAGTACCCCTCTTAAAAACTACTCAAGTACAAATTACTTTTTAGCCGGTGATATTTATTGAATAAACATTAAATCCATTGAATGAAATCAAAGATATGAATGGATTAAAAACAGGCAATTTGTGTTTTATACGAATAAACACATAGTACAGGAATTTTGTCTGTTTAAAGAATGTTAAATGATTTTAACAGCAGCTATATTATTTCATATTGTTTCTTCATATAATTTTTATCAAGTTATAAAAATGGTCTAATGTTATTATTATTAATGAATTATGATACAACATAAATAAGTTTGTTGGGTTATTTTATTTAAAAACAGATTTTTTTACATTAACTCATTCCCCGCCAGCCATTTTTCGAAAAGTTGCCCGCCAGCATTTTTTATGATTTTCACAAAAGTTTTACAAAATGCTTCCAGGAAATTTTTCTTCTAAAAATATATATATCAAATGAAAGAACAGACCCTCTACTTTCAAACAAACAATAAAAAAAGTGAAAAACCGTTCCATCCTTTTTTTTCCCTGCTTATAAACTCTTAAATATTGGTGTTTTTCTTTACAAATACACATTTTTTTTTAGCAAAAAGCTGAAACAATTGCATTTTTGTGAAGGAATTAAGTTAGAGATCAGATTCAGAACGAATATCAAACATAAAATTAGTAAATAACGTTTTGGCTTCAGTTTATCCATAAATTGGTTAAGTCCGCTATCTAGTGGACAATCGCGGTATTGCACATTAACATAAATTCTTCAGAAACACGTTTTATGCAAATGTTTTTTTTTTCTTAATTGACAAGATAACTCGTCAATGGCGGGGAAAAGAGTTAAAAATATTATTGGACAAGAAAGCTTTCCAAAAGTACACTACTAATATTTCAAAAGTTATCAGCATTTATGATTTAGCACTGACATATGTGTAATTTAGACAGGCTGTCAGTGCAGTTACACTGCTACGCCAGTGGGACGCGGCAACAGACGAATTTGATAAAAAGAGTCCTTATTAGACTGTTTATTATTATAAGCTTAAAACATTGATTCAATATGAATAATACAATGTTGACAATGACATGAAATTTAACTTTGAGCGCCATTTTACAATGTTAAATCTTTTTTTACGGTCTACGTGCTCGTCACCTAGGTAACTGAAGCTCATGTTTTAGGTATGTGACAAAAAATATAAATACATAATTATAACCATATGATAGATAATAAAAAGAACTTTAACATGGTTTTTAAATTATTAAAATCGGATAATTATTAAGAAAGTTATGGAATTTTTTAACTCGAAAATTAGGGGGCATTTTTGTACCCAATTAAAACTATAAAACTATGAAAAACTTCCGCTTGACCAAACACTTTAAAATATCATAACTTTCTCATTTCTTGGTCTATTTGCATAATTCAAACACCACATTGTATGTAATTAAAAGTCCAAGATTAAGATGACATCTTTTTAAAAGATATATATATAAATGTTATTATTTTTGATTACTAATTAATGAAACCGATAGCATCAGTCCACGCATATCTTTCCATATGAAATCAAAGCCCTCTCAAATAAAAGCTGTATTTTTATATATTAAAGAAACATTTCATTGTTTCTTTAATATTTCTTAATTGAATAATAATGCTGGCGAGCAATTTAAATGGTCAGATATTATTAATACATTAATTGATGATTATGTTATTTATCATTAATAAAAATTCAATAAATGCATGAATGTTGCATGCATGTATTTATTTATATGTTTGACAAAATTATGCCAATAATGTAATCTAGAGATTCTAATCCTTCGTTCTGTATGATTACTTTAAAAAATAATGCACGGATTGATGAAAACGGAGAAGTTTTGGAAGCCAATATGATTGAATGGGCGATTCTGCTTTTGACAACAACGTCACTTGCGGATCTTAAAAAAGCACATGCGAATGTTACAATCAATCCCAAACTTCACCTAATTCAAGTTAAATGTATATTCTATCAAAAGTATTTGGTTTGAAACAAAAAATACTCGCCTTCATAGAGGATTTCAATGCCAAACACGAGAGAAATTTTGCTTCGCTTATAACTTTCTTCTTACGACAGCAATCTTGGAAATTCGAACGTGAGAATCAACGTGAGGAAGTAATTTATGTCACTAGTATATGGGCTTTAGAGGTATTCACAAAGCAAAGATATGACAGATTTCCTAAGTCACCAACGTGTCTGGCGCTGAATACCTGCTGGGAACACAGCGGTGGGAACAAAGCGCTCGTGCGTATTACGTCATTTTGTCACATACCTACATGTTTCAAGTGATGTTTTCTGGCAAATTATCGTGAGGTCTACCCAACATTAAAAACGAAGACGATCAAATAAATATGGTTATAAGTCTTCTTACCATAATGTGCTTTTTGAGATTAGAGGCTGAAGTATTGTAAGCCGAAATCACTGCAGATGGCAAACAAAGTTTGCATTACATGTACACGCTGTCTCCTTTCCTTCCTCTGTTTGAACAACTCCCAGGTGCGGCCATGGGCACTCATCATCCGGTATTTCTTCTGAATTTTTAATTAATTCAGCGTCCATAACGCCAAAGTTCTTTGACATTAAAACACTAAATACAACGTCACAGTGAAGGACGCACGAGGATCGATTGAATAGCTCTCCAGAGACCGGGCTTTTTTCCGGTTCAAATACAAGGGTTTTTATTGGCCCGCCCACGATCAATTATTTCTATTGGATATCCAAATGCTGTCAAAGATTTGAATATTAATTTGATTCAAATTCTACAAGTACTTAGTAACGAATGTGATTTTCAAAGTAGCGAAGTACATTACTTACCTTAATTTGTACTTAAGTACAAGGGAAATTACAGACTTAAAAATGTACTCATAAAAGTACAAATACACGAAAAAACTACTTAATTACAGTAACGTGAGTAGTTGTAATTCGTTACTTCCACCTCTGGTATTGAAGTTGATGAGCATAAATAGTAGAATCAGATATGATGGGAGTAGACAGGTCCTTAGCAGCATACACACACGCCACACACACACAGAACAGTCACATGGATCCAGGTTTGCAATAATGACTTTCCTTATGTCCTTAGGAGTGTGAGGAGAGAGGGAAATCCAACAAGAGATGAGGAGGATGAAGGAGATTGCTGGTTGGAGATATCGGAGCTCTGGTGAGTAAGCTTATGTGTGAGAAGAAACACAGGTAGGTTACTCTGGAGACCAGACAGTGACTGAGTAAGTGAGTGAGGTTTAAACAGTGTGTGCTGATGAGTGAATGGGGAACAGGTGGTGCTGATTAGAATTCCGATGAACGTGATCACTGATGAGTGAAGGTAGGACCTGGAGAATCGATGACACCCTAAACTTAGCGTGTTGTTTTCTATAGAGTATGTACTGTAGAGGTACATTGGATAAACAGAGCACACAAAAATATTTCAGGGCTGTCCCGCCGAGGCGCGACTTAACCCTTTTTTCTCCCAGACAGTCTGTTCTCTGCTGCCGACGCAGCTATGCTGCAAGGCAGTGACCAGAGCGGCTCACAGAGCAGAGCAGTTTGTCTTGGTGGTTTGATGTCGGACTTTAACCCATCTATGCAGAGGGGAAGTCTGCCGTGAGGCCCGTGGTATTGCCGTTGATTAAAAGGGCAGAAAACCGGGGTATATAATAGATATACAATATTCAGCGCACTGATATAGGACGGGACTGAATAAAGGAAGGTGTCTGGGCCTCAGCATATTATCAAAGAAATTCTCTCTGCCTCTGATTCCGTCTAAGCTAGAGAGAAATGTCAAGCCAAACAAGCATTGCGAGTTCTACCGGAGTGAGACAGACCCAGGCCAGTTAGGCTCTATAATAAAGTGTTCTTAGTGCTCCAATAACGGCGTGTTCACCCTATCGAACCGATTAATGAGATTGTGCTGATCCAGGAGGGGAGGGGCGTGAAGCTCTGTGATCGCTGAACACTGGATGGCTGCACTAGAGGCAAGGAGCCTGTAAGACCGCATGCTAACTCTAATAAGCCGCTGAAAGAGACCTCGCTGCTGAGGAGGGAGGAGCAAGGGACTCCGCGAGCATGAATGGCTGCGTTGTGACAGAGAACAGGGGCCGGACCCGCTCGTGTTTGCTTGTCTTATGCATCTATCTTAATCCCACAGCTTCGCCACTTGTTCATCTCAACGAGAGAGGAACAGCAGGGGGAGCATGTAACATAGATAGAACAACCGTGCATATGAGAGCGGTCTCGGCGTGGGAGGGCCCAGACCAGCAAATTCATAGGGGCTCACTTGAGCCGCTGTGCTGGACGCTATTACAACAGCGCCTTGCTCTTTTAGCTTATAGCTTTATATTAAAAATATTGATTACTGGACGGGCGCAGGGGAGACCTCTTCAGGCATGTGTCCACTGCACAGGGCTCTTACCACGGCAAGTGAGGTTCGCGCTGAAGGAGAATGCGAATTAGTTCATGGTGCTCTTTCCCGGACTATTATAGGGCATAGTCCTGCCCCTTTCGCGGGCTCGAAAGCCATAGGTCTGTAATTTTTACAGACGTTAACCAATAGGCTTCAGTTGCGGAGTAAACAGGAGTTTCCCCCCTGACGCAATGCAAAGTGAACCGTATTGAAAGGGAACGCATTGGTAGGCTAGTGCTTTTTGTCCCTCTCTGCTATTACAGTTCATCAATACGGCGGAACAACATAGAAGCCTCCTTGGACTTACCCGTTCAATGTAAGTAAAGAGAAGAAATTCTAAACTTACAAAGAAAAGTCAGATAACTGGCAGAGGTCATTTGACACCAACGAGGATATATTTATGAATAAAGACATTGATTTTGATTAATAAAACACTTAAAACCCTACTTACTGTCCCTTTAATAATAAAAAGCTTAATTTAAAAACTGCATGTTGTGTTCACTTGTGTTACCTTTGTTTAATATTTAAATTTGTTTGATGATCTGAAAGTGTGACAAATATGCAGTAACATATAAATCTGGAGGGGGGCCAACACTTCATCACACCACTGTATGTCAAATTATCCCAAGTCAAAACTTGAAAGACTAGGTTGAATTGACTTGCAAAACCAAGTTGTTTTAATTTCATGCTGCATTTTTTTTTACAGTGTAACTAGTAGGTAACAGTTGTTATTTGTTTTAATATTTTTGGGCACCAACGTTATTTTTCAAGTCAATTTCTAATTCACTAGTTCGCCTGCGCATTCAGGTTTTAATGTTTAATGGTAAACAAACTTGGCTTGCTGTTCTCGATGGGAGCTCTGTACCTGAGCTCTGAACCTTCAGAGAGAACTAACCTGAGGCTGGGGCTTGAGCCCCAAGTTCAACCCCCTGCAACGGAACTGCAAAGAGGAAGAAAGAGAGAGTGAAGGAGGAGATGGGGAGGAGGAGGGATGCCGAAAAAGATTTCAGCTGGACAGGGAGTCCTGAAGGCTGCCTTATATACGCCCATGATGATGATGATTGACAGGCCTGAATGTTTAGGCTCCTCCCGAACCTACGTTTAGAACTGCATTTCACTAGTTCGCCTGCGCATTCAGGTCTTAATGATTAATGGTAAACAAACTTGGCTTGATGTCCTCGAAGGGAGCTCTGTACCTGAGCTCTGAACCTTCAGAGAGAGCGAACCTGAGGCTGGGGCTCGAGCCACAAGTTCAACCCCCAAAAGATTGTTTGATGGACAGCAAGTTGAGCAGGAGCCTGCAAGTAATTAAGCTGTGTAAGATTTTATCCTTTCTCCGCCCCAAAAATGGGTAGAATATCATCAAACCATTTCTTCTTCCTCTTATTGAATTACTACTGCGGTAGTAAGAGGGAAGATTAAATCACTGCTGCGGCAGTGAAAGAATTGTACAGAAAAAGTTGTGCAAAGTTTCAGCTTAAGACTCCGTGGGAGTCAATTGGAAACGTGTGGCCTGGGGCTCCTGCATGAGCGAGGCTAAATTACTATTGAGGTAGTGCGAGCGTGATGAAATCACTGTTGCGGCAGTGAGCAAAGTTGTACGGAAAAGCTGTGTGAAATTTTGGCTTATGGCTACTACAGGAGTTACTTGGAAGCACGTGGACTGGGGCTCCTGCGGGAGCGAGGCTGAATCACTACTGCGGTAGTGCAAGTGTTATGAAATCACTGCTGAGGCAGTGAGCAAAGTTATACAGAAAAAGCTGTGCAAAATTTTGGCTTAAGACTCCTGCAGGAGTTACTGGGAAGCGCACGGACTGGGGCTCCTCCGCGAGCAAGGCTGAATCACTACTGCGGTAAATTTTGGCTTATTTTAGCTCTAGCTATAAACTCTATATGTTACGCATCAGTTATAGGCTATTTGCAGTAACTGATGTTCCTGTTTGCTTGTATGGTCCCTGTCAAATAATCAAATAAATAAATGACTCCTCCGGGAGTAGGAAGTGCGCTGCCTGGGGCTTCGGAGCGAGCGGGATGAGATCACTACTTGGGCAGTGAGAAAAAAGGTTGCGGCAACTGTTAAATAAGAGAGCGAACGGCTGGGATCAATACTGTGGTAGTATGAGCGGGACAAAATCACTGCTGAAATCAATGCGTATGAGCGAAAGGTTGTTAGAGGCTGATTGGGGTCGATAATCAGCCAACATGTTCATTAGATTTTATGTTGACAAATAACCCGCGCAAAAAACACACGAACATTGGAAACAATCGTGAACACATTTTTTGGAACAACTGGCTATATTTATTTAGGATGAATTTCTATAGGAGGAAAACGCTAAAAGAGAGCATCTTGTGACTATTTTGTGGGCTCGTCCGCTTACTTGAGAGAGCTGCGTTAAGAGATTGGTATCCGGTGGGACCAGTGTGACCCAACTCGAACCTTGTGGGAGCATGCAGCTTACCTTTGCTGTAGGTGGGACTGGGCAAATAAAGAAAGCTAGTGGTCCCGGGGTTTCAACAAGTGTCAACAAATAATAAAATTAAAACTGGAACGGAAGACTGACATTTTTTGTTACACTCGCCTTGCTGAATTTTTAATGACATGCAGATCGATCTGCGAGGCGATGCATGAATTGAAAAGGCGTGAGAATATGTATAGAAAATATATGGATGTTATAGAAAATGCATCGCTGTCAGTCAGTTTACAGAAAATTGCAGTGTTTCTTGATTGTTATAATACTTAAGTCCAAAGACGTGATCCACTTAGCTTTGCAGCACGGCACTGTTTAATCCCAGATAGCACAGGTAGGTCTGTAAGATGCCTGATAAAGATCTGGAGATCTGGAATACATCTGGTGTGTAAAAAACATCTTATAAAGGTCTTAGAAAGAGCTTAGAAGGCCAGGATCTGCTGCGGTAGAGAAAAATAAAAAATTCTGACAAATTATTGTGAATTAAGCGGCCGAAATCACTGCTATGGCAGTGAAGTCAAATTAATTTAAAAGCAGGGTGCAAGGACGAAAACAGGAATCACGGCTGCAGTAGAGAAATATAAAGATTTTCTGACAAATTATCCTGAAAAAGCAGCCGAAATCATTGCTGCGCCAATGAAGTAAAATTTATTTAAAAGCTGGGTGCAAGGACGAAAACAGGAATCACTGCTGCTGTAGAGAAATTTAAACATTTTCTGACTATTTATCACTGAAAAAAAGCTGAAATCATTGCTTTGGCAATGAAGTAAAATTAATTTAAAAGCAGGGTGCAAGGGACGAAAACAGGAATCACTGCTGCAGTAGAGAAATATAAAGATTTTCTGACAAATTATTGTAAAAAGCAGCCGAATCGTTGCTGCGGCAATAGAGTGAAATTAATTTAAAGATTGGGTGCAAGGACAAAAACAGGAATCACTGCTGCTTTAGAGAAATTTAAACATTTTCTGACAAATTATCCTGATAAAGCAGCCGAAATCATTGCTGCGCCAATGAACTAAAATTAATTTAAAAGCTGGGTGCGAGGACGAAAACAAAAATCACTGCTGCGGTAGAGAAATATAAAAAATTTATCTGACAAATTATTGTGAAAGAAGCAGCTGAAATCATTGCTGCCACAATGAAGTAAAAATAATTTAATAAGCTGGGTGATATGACGAAAACCTGGATCACTGCTGTGGTAGAAAAAAAGTTATTTTCTCTGTCAATTATCGAGGGAGAAGCGGGCGAAATCATTGCTGCTGCAATGAAGTAAAACCAATTTAAAGCTGGGTGTGAGGATGGAGGCCGGATCACTACTGCGGTAGAAAAAATTGTATATTTACTCTGACGAATTATCATGAAAGAAGTGGCAGAATTCATTGCTGAAGCAATGAAGTAAATTAATTTAAAAGCTGGGTGTGAGGATGAAAACCAGGATCACAACTGCAATAGAAAAAATTTACAATTTTCTCTGACAAAGTATCATGAGAGGACGAAATTACTGAGGAAGAGAAATATCAAGTTTAACTGGGGCTGGTGAAAAGTTGGAGACCGAGAACACTGCTGCGGCAGTGAGAAATGGATTTTAACTGACACTATTGCGGTTGGTCAGATAACTGCTGTGGCCTTGAGATTGAAAAGAAATTGCAGAGCGGTGTTTGCGGTTGCTGCTGCGGCTGAGGGAATGAGCTTTATAGAGGCAAATTATGTGCGCTTCTGGTAGAAACCGTTTAGGGATTAAGTCTTCTTTAGTCCATAATGTCCATAAAGTTTATCGGCATAACAACTCCACGGCGTGATATTGCTTTAATGACCTGATATCAATTTAATGGTTCGGCGATGAGAGACAATACCAAAGAACGATTTCAAATTGCGTAGCTTGTTTAAATGTTTTAATAAACACTGTGGTTTGACTGTTGGACAAACATTGTGAATAGCAATAAGACAGGAGTTAGGTCGCCTGTTAATTAAGCACCAAGCATCAACCGAACCACGTTTCTTGAAATGTTATAATCAATTGTGAATAATATTTAAAGCAATGAAGAGGCAATATATTTAACGAATAAACATTATATGCTTATTAGGTTGATGAAAGTGGGCTGGCTTACGGTGGTAGTGTGAGTGGTGCTTCTGTAACGGAGAGAAAAGTGATAATAGGATAAATGCGAACTGAGATCCCTACTGCGGTAGAGAAGAAGTGACAAAATGATCAGCGTTTAAATAATACTTAACCGACCTTGTGGCGAGTCTGTGTGAGCAGGAAAGCCTGTAACATACCTATTTGATTGATCCATGCAATACAATGCTATTTAATGTATATACGTCTTTACAATAAAGTATAGAAACTTGCCATTTAAAACACGAGATAGGCTATCTTATATTTGTATAGAATGTACCACTGGAAGAGGAAATAACTACAATCCGATTTCTGCATTGTTTTTAAACTAAAAACGTAAATGAAATTAAAAAGTTTAATAAAGACATATTTATGAGATTGTTGTTTCATTCATGATCTTATATTTATGTGTCAAGTTTTTTATGTTACAACAGGGTTGTTCCGATGAACGACTTTTTTCTATCCTTTGCTTTGTGATATGACGGTCACCGCGGATGGGCGAGGATGCCGCGCATTGTTCCACACCGCGAGCCTCCGCTTTTCATGCGCGCGTCTCAAAAAACAAAGGCAACAACGTCTTTTAGGCCGCCGTTGTTGTTTTGGTCGATCGCGCATGCGTAGACGAAATTACCAGAAGCGCATGACGTAGCCGTTGTCGTGTAAAAGAACATCCGAACTGCATTAAAAAATAATGTGTATAGCCCCTGACGTCACTACTGCTTTAGTGAGAGCAGGTACTAAAATAAAAGCTGCTGCAGTGGTATTTAAAAATATTTCCCAAGTTAGTGGGAGCCTGGAGCTCGTTGTGTAGACGTGATTCCAAAAACGGGCGGGGCCAAATGCCGAAAAAGAATGCAGCTTTACAAGGGAGGCCTGAAGGCTGCCTCATATAGAGACAGAGCGCCGCGCGTCATAACCTGAAAACCACGCCCACCGGGGGGGAAAACAATCCAACCGTATTGCGAGAGGCTGCCTCCTTGTCATTTCTGGCTTATAACAAAAAACAGAATAATGCCTAAAAACTGCTGTGTGACAGTATGTACAGCTAACAAGCCAAAGATCCCAGAAATAAGTTTTTATAAGCTATCGAGCCGTAAAACCCAGCTTTTAAGGAGAAAAAGTCCCTAGTGGACGCAGTTCTACTAATAGTATTACTATGAAAAGTTGCCTGTTTCCATTTTTGTGTCTTTAAACGCTCGTTTTTGGGGTCGACAGCTTATAAAAACTTATTTACAGATTAAAATTAAAAACAGAATAATACATAAAAGCTGCTGTGTGACAAGGTGTACAGCTAAAAAGCCAAAAAACCCAGAAATAAGTTTTTTTTAAGCTGTCGACCTCATAAAACGAGCGTAAAACAGGCAACTTTTCATAGTACTTCTATTAGTAGAACTGCGTCCACTAGGGGGAAACGTAGTCGGCGATCCACTTTATTCTCCTTAAAAGCTGGGTTTTACGGCTCGACAGCTTATAAAAACTTATTTCTGGGTTCTTTGGCTTGTTAGCTGTACATATTGTCACACAGCAGCTTTTAGGCATTATTCTGTTTTTTTTTATAAGCCAGAAATGACAAGGAGGCAGCCTCTCGCAATACAAAGTCAATGGAGACGGTTGGATTGTTTTCCCCCCCGGTGGGCGTGGTTTTCAAATTTGCATATCGGCGCTCTGTCTCTATACGCCCATGATGATATTGATTGACAGGCCTGAATGTTTAGGCTCCTCCCGAACCTACGTTTAGAACTGCATTAGCTGGTATATCCAGCTGCAGTGTTTTCGTATATTAACGTTTTTAATAAATAAACAATGCAAATATGCAGTGCACAAATGCCATCTTACTATCTTTTCTCCTAAATAAGCTTTAGTATCATAATCTTAAAGGTTACACAGATAAAACAAGATGAATATATGTTATGAAGTGTTTTATTGCTATTGCACACTAGTTCACAGTAGTTATGCAAACTGGGAACAATTATTATACAGAATATGAGAAAGAAAATCACATCACTAAATGGTCTATGGCTTCAGTTTAATCTTACAAAAACTATAGCTGTTATATAGCTCCCGGAGGAGTCATTATACACTGCATACAGTATCTCTTTCATCGCATCTTGTTTATGAGGAACTACGTGACACGTGTAAGCAAAACTTTTCTACACCATTGACTTATTTAAATGCCAGACATATTTGGTTCTCCATACAGGCCATCATTAATGCTCTTTACACTATGAGCAATTTGAATACCCTTATGTGTTGTAAAGTGACCAGTGATGTAATGCTATGTGCAAAAATGTGCAAATACATTTCTTAGAAATTAGCTATGACCAGCCAGATGCACATTAACAAACAAATAAGAGTAAAGGTGACAAGAAAACGCATTATAAAGTAAAAAGATGAGTGGAATAGCGCTAAATACACTCTTTTGCTAGATAAGAACAAAAAAAGCTGCCAAAGCATCTAATAAACAGAACAGACAGGTTAAAGGGTGTTTCAGCCTGAACTCAGTCAAATTCATATATACCTGTATTTTACAAATTGGCTATTTCATTTGAATCCATACAAAGTAAATTATACAAAACTGTACGATTATTATAAAAATAAAACCCCACCATAACCACAATGTCACAGGGGCAAAAGCAAATTGTATAAAATGTGGTCATATAAATACATACAAATTCCTGTAAGATTGTTTTGGGTATATGCAAGTCTTGCATGTACCCAGACATTTGACTACACAGCAAAAGGTCTGGTCCATATAGCATCTTTTTCTGACCAAGATCCACCCTAATAGACAAAGAGACTGACTGTAATGTGAAGATCCAGAGGCTCTTTCATTTGTTAAATTATTAGGGCAGAGGTTTTATGTCACTTTGTAAAAACTGAAAGGATTTACAGGACAAAAAAAAAACAAATTTAAGGTAAGAAATTAAAATGTCATATTATGCTAATAAATAATAGGAATATTAAAAATAGAGTTTGCAAAAAAACGGTATGCTGCTATTTTCCACATGTAAAACAAAATAAGACTTTTGAGGAATTTTCATACGATTTCAATATGGCTTATACAGTAAGTTTACATGGACAGCAGTAATCAAATTCTTCACCTTTTTCAGAAATCAATATTCAGAAGACAATATTTTCACTGATTCTTATGCCTTGGCAAAAACATGTCCCACTAAGAAAAGTGCTAATTCTGTTGAAAAATTAAAAATATTTTCATGAAAAAAAGAATCAATGTTAAAATTAGGGGGTCCTTTGCACATATGTAAGGTTCTTTTATAGGTTTATTTTTATTTTATATTAATTTAATGATTATATGCTGGCCCATTGCCTACAAAATCAGCTGTCCTCGGTAAGGAGATAATCATTTCAACTTGATTAAATAGCCAAAAGTAATAATTGAATTGAATAATATATTTACCACATGAAAGAGTACATTGTAATATGTTTTAAAAACTACAAACAGTGAGTTTTGAACAATAAAATCAGGCAACTACAGGGTCAACTGCATTCCTGAGGACCCCATTTTCAAACCTTCAGCTCTACTGCATGCGTCAAGATCACTCAAGCTCCTGTATGTTTGCTATTTTCTCTTTAACTTGTTCATATTTTTGGACACTGCTATGTGATAACCATAACATGTCAACACCGTCATCTTTGTAAAAAAAATATTAGATTAGATTATGAAATAAATGTATCATTTTTAAGTAAAGGTCTGAAGTAGCTAGCAACAGAGGAGAAACAAGATAATGTGAACAACTCACCTATTTCATGCGAAAGAGTAGGTTTTTGTCACCACCGTCAGATGTCAGGTTTTCTGTCTTTTCTGTCAGGTTTTATGTATTTTAGGAAGTTATGATTCGATATTTGTTCATCACAGTGTTCAGGATTGTTATTTTTTGGACCAAATATTTACATAAAGTTTAAGCAAGAAGCCATTGAATTGAGTGGTATACATTTTGGAATAATGAGGCCAATGTCACCACCGTCAGATTAGTGTCACCACCGTCAGACGGAGTTTTATTTGTTTTAAATGAATATGCTTACAATATGTTTCTTCAGTGCTGTTAAGTTATTAAAGTAATATTCTCTCCTAATACAAAAATATGTTTATTAAATAAAAAATCATCACTTTTTCTATTTAGGCTTTAAGTAAACGTTGTATGAGTAATAACTGGAAAAACACCTATTTTATGAAAAAAAATACAAACAGGGGAGGTTGCACCGGTAAATAGCTGAACAGCCAAGACCTTGACCTATAATGGTATACCTTCAGATTTTGTAATTTAACTAACTTTCTTTTTCAAATTTAAACCTGTTTTATCCAAATTCCCAAGAATCACTGTTATAATAAATCATTTGCTTTAAGAGAAGTCATTCCATGTTTCCATTAGAGAATATAGATGAATAATGGCACATCATTACGTCCCCATGCCACACGGTCTGACGTTCCCTACAGAATTGCACGTATCAACAAACAGTCTTTGTTATGGAACCGTATACAGTTTTATGTGTTTTATTTAAAAATTTTTAGTTGTAAATCAAAATCAAGTTATAAGCAGGGGTTAAATTGGGATTTGTTATGTGGGGGGGCTCTGCGGGGAGGGGTACTTCGAGGGGGTAACATGTTTAATACTGATGATAGCAAAGCCACTATGTGTTTCAATGACATTCTGGACCTCTATAGGATTTGATAAGTTTCAGCTTTAAAGCTGTGCCAGAGGTTGACCCAAAATATTTTAAAAAGAGCTTCTGAATTTTAAATGATGCAAATCTATGAGTTTGACACCCTATATCCATTTGTTGCACATGTCATTATGCACAACTGATCAAACTTTAAAGGAAGTTAAAAGAATCAACCTCCTTGAATAATTCTAGGCATAAGATAGGCTACCCAAAAAGACTAAATTAACAAGAAAAGGTACAACACACAGTACTGTATCAGCAACATGTCTTATAAATTAGCCATAGAGATTCCCTATGCTGGTCAGCAGCTAAAACAATCATATAGTTAGGTTTGATTTGTGTAATCAAAATACATTATTTTATTAAACTATACAATAGTTATATCCAGTGTTATCCAGTTAACATAATGTAATTAGATGAGTGACATACATACTTTAATCCTTTACACGTTTCTACTGTAGTCTTCTATGAAGTTTTCTCGACGTGGGCACCATTCTTACCTCTCTCTCTGTCTCTCTCTCTCTCTCTCTCTCTCGTCAAATGATTCTGCGTAAAAGCGTGTTCTTGAAGTTCTGAGTGTTTTCGCTTGAGTTGCATAACTTGCGCGAAGACGCATTTAAAGGGAAAAGCGCGTGTTTTCGCGGCAATTGCGGCGCCCAATTCGCGTCATTTTCATCGCCCCGTGCGAGGACGCGCCTGGTTGCGTCTTTGCATTGACTTTGTATGTAATCTCCTCGCGCAAATCGTTTAACCTGCGTTGGTGAGTATGCCCCATATGGGCCATAATGAATGAAAACGCATTATTCCCTTCGCGTCAGTGCACACGCACCAGCGCAGCGGGTACAATGGCAAAGAGCAGAGCGAGACCTTCATCCTATGTGCCGGGGCTTAGCCCCGGACGGCCCCGGCCCAATTTAAACCCTGGTTATAAGTTAATAATGAACTAATCATTTACAAAACATGAGTATACATAAATGATTAGTATATATGATAACATTTAATTAATGTTTGTTAATTCAGTTGTCATTTACAAGTTCTTAGTTAATGATGAACTAATCTTTTGCAAAATGTCTATATGTTTATAAACAAGTAGTATTCTAACAATTCATGAATGTGTTGCAAAGTTTAAAAAAAATAGCAAATCATGAAACAGATCACTAGTAGATGGATTTTAAGTTGTTAGCCGATATATTACTGGTTAGTGATCCAGCACTTATAAATCATTTAAATATTCATGTTGAGTGAAAACATATAATTCCAGTGGGTTATGTTAAGTCCTTTGACTCATCAACACAGAATTGGATGTATGAAATGTGTAAGATCTAACAATAATGTGAACCTGTTTAACCTTTCACTAAAACTCTCCTCGGTTAGAGACCCCATGTATATCAGAGAAGACAGCGGTCCTTTAAAGAACCCATTGACTAAATTGTTCCTTTGAGGAACATAAAATGGTTCTTCTATGGGGTCAATGTGAAATGGTTTACTTTTAAGCAAACTTTTTTAAAGGAGACATATCATGCTAAATCCACTTTCTTAGCTCTTAAATGCATTTTGTTGTATATTTGTAGTGTTTAGAAGTACATAAAAGTTGAAATTAGTCTCTTCAGGTGCTTTGTTGATATCTTTATATTCTGTTTTGGTCATATTTTCCAACCTGTTCTGATTTTTCTATTATCTATTACGTTTTTTGAACAATTACATCACAGTATTTGCAGCGGAAGTGTCAAATAAGGACATCGACCCCCAGCCCAAAACTACGAGCAATCCGCCATTTTCAATTTCTCGCTGCGATATTGTAGTCCAAGCTCAAGGATGCAGAAGTTACGAGAGCGTAAATCAAAATGTTCGGTTGTTGAACCTGTGCCTGGTTGAGTTTTATTTTTCACAGAAATGTCATTTTTTAGTGCGCGAAGCATTTCAAGGATAACTATTTCACCAACCTCCACCAGTATAAAGTAGGATTTGCCGATAGACTTCGTCTTATTGAGGGGTCAATTACGTCTATCTTTGGAGACGACGAGCAGAGCACTTCGGTAAGCTGTAAATAACTTTAAAAACAGTAAAGTACACGGTGGTCATGGTTTAGCAGTGCTGTTTCTCAATCCGAAGACTGCAGCCTGCGGATGTCGCATTTGGTCATCAACCCGGGATTAAGTTATAGCATATTACTTATTAGATTATTAGAATTATTAGATTATTAGAATTAACTAAGAATGATAGTCAACTATATAATTGTTAATATTCTGAAATAAGACAGCCGGCATTAACACACCATTGCGATACCTCCATATAAAGACGTTGTTCTGCAGGTTCATCTCGCCCCATTTCCGACTCTAGCGCGAACATATAAGGCTGGATGGACAAGTCTTCCGTTGTTGACATTTTGTGAGTAACGAGTGAATAAAAAGTTTCTGTGCCGCTAGATAATCGTATCTCTGCTATAAAACTACAAAAATGGCCGAACGGGGTGGAGTTTAACTGAGTGTCACCTCTTCAACCTGGAGAGGGGGCAGGGTATGATGTGCATTTAAAAAGACAGTACCAGAACGAGTTGCTCTCAGATGCACATCAGAAAAGGGGTAGAAAGCGGGCCTGTGGAGCTATAATAATGAGGAATTCGGACCCAAGCATTGCAGTTTCGCTTTACATAGACCACAAATAGATGATTTATATGTAAAAAGGACAGATTTAAAAGCATGATATGTCTGCTTTAAGAGTGAGAAGTTAGTGATTTGATATATAATGTGAAAAAAATCTTCAATGGAAACAAACTATTTAAATAAGAAAACTACTGATTTCTTGTTGCTAAGATAAGTTACTGTTTCAGATTTTTTTTTTATTCATGTAGCTGACACTTTTATCCAAAGCGACTTACAATTGCTATATACATCAGAGGTCGCACGCCTCTGGAGCAACTAAGGGTTAAGTGTCTTGCTCAGGGACACAATGGTGTGTCACAGTGGATTTAAACCTGGGTCTCTCACACCAAAGGCGAGTGTCTTATCCACTGCGCCATCACCACCCTGGTCTTTAATGTTAAATAAATGTCTTTAATGACAGCGGTTTATTTTTCAGTTACAAACTAATATGAAGGATTCTGTGGAATAAATATTTCCCAAGCAGATTATGTGCTTTAAATACTATAAGTTAGATGATGCAAAGATTACTACAATGTCATTGTTACCTACAAAAAGAATAAATAATGGTGCAGCCTTGTGGTTCAAAAATACATCTTTAAAGATTGTCTGTATTGAGTGCACTCCTTTATATGGCATGTGTAGCCACAGTACATCTGAGATGTCACATGCACATTTACTGCCCAGTTAAAGTATTATTTAAAATGTATTGATTATTGATCTTCCACTTATCAGAAGAGATCATCGTGCAGTGATGGTGAAACATCAGCGAGGAGCTGTGACAGCAGTTATGAACATGAGTTTGTTTGTGCTGCTTCTGCTGTCAGGTTGGTGTCATCATCAGGGTTGCCAACTCTCACGCATCTGGCGTGACAGTCACACATTCAGTCTCAATCTCACACTCTCACGCTCAAAAAAAGAAATCTTAATGCTAAAATAGACGTTCTTCTCTGTTGTATTTATTTTCACTCATGTGCATGGCCGTACCCAACATTGAGGTCCCCAAGGTTCGGACCTCTGTAATTTTCTGACATTCGTCTTATTTAACCCAACGCTCAGCATTCGTTTAGCTAGTTGCGGCGCCGCGCAGACAGATCGGCATGTGACGTCTTAGCACCGCGAGACCGATTCAATGGAAGTGCAGAAAATGGAAGTGCAAGAAAGATGTAAGTAATCGAACACTGACTATTATACAGCTGAATAATTATTAGATTCACAGCCTTGAATTTGAAAACCCGACACATCGTGCGCGGCACAACGCTTCATCCACGCGTGCATAAACCAGGCTTAAACCAGTAGTGGGAACCCTGGGTCCTGGAGGGCCACTGTCCTGTAGACTTTAGTTCCAACCCTAACCAAACACACCTGAATTTCATTTCCAAGTGATCTTGAAGACTTTAATCAGATTTTTCAGGTGTGTTTAAATAGGGTTGGAACAAAACTCTGCAGGACAGTGGCCCTCCAGGACCAGGGTTCCCCACCCCTGGCTTAAACGGACAAATTCACATAACATTAGTGAATGTAGCTGTCTTATTGAGTATCATGGTAAACAACTGATTATGTCTAAACCGAATGTAAACATTTTATTGCATTCCATCTAAAGCCTGCCTAATAAACAGTATACCTGTTAAAGGCAATAAAGTTAAACAAAAGAAGAAGAGAAAATCACTCACTGGTCTTGACTGTAACTTATGTAACTTTGTAAAAAAAAAAAAAAGATTAATCCATATTAACTTTTAGATAAATTACTTTTTTGCCAAAAATACTTCGTGTTGAACTCTTCTATTGACGTAAGTTTAAGGTTTATTATATATTATTTTGATTTCCTGAACAACTTTTACTAAAATTACTTCTTCATTAAAAGACTAATTAAAATTCAACCTTACATTATACCTTAAAGCAGGTAAGCTCAAAGATGATTATTTGTTACACCTGACCTAGATGATAATCATGTGTAAACGTTAAGCAAGAAGTAGCCTATCTTTTCTAGTAGGCTAAAGATGTGGTTTGGGGACCAGTGGTGTGTGTATAAAAATAAAATATATTAATATATCAGGTATAGGAGGTCTGACTCTGGTGGAAATGAGGGGTAGGTGCGAGGCTAGGCTTCAGCATTTGTGAAGCGGCTAGGGCTGCACAATTACATGAAAAATTATGATTGCCATTGTTTTGCTCAAACTTTTGATCATGATTAAAAATACGATCATTCTTTTAGTGAAGAACTTCTATTTACTTCAGTATTTTATTACACTTTACAGCCATGTATATAACATTATATACATTTTATAAGCCTATATTATAAAATATTGTATTGTTTTGTAATATCCACAGCTTCCATTCTCTTAGATCTTTTTAAAACATTTTAAATAATTCCGCAAAATTCCATTCGCATAGATTTTGCAAAAGAAATCCGCAGAAATAACAAAAAAACCTCCTTACACAGATTCCTTACAGCTGTGCTACTATTGCAGCAATTATTGCAGCAAAATTATAAAATATCTTTTATTTCTTACATTTTAGAGCCTTTTTTGTTTGTTAAATTAAGGTTTTTGATAATGACCAAGCGGTTAGCGGGCGACAGCTAACGTCATGTTGACGACTTGTTTGATCAATTGAGCCTCTCAAATCAACACTTCACTTGCCAACAATAACATCTATATAAAATATATATTTTCAGCATATAACAATGTTAGTTTAAATGTTTATTATTAACACACAATTTTTTTCAAAGCGGGGGAGGCTGCTCTGTTGCTCGCAGTCACGGCGGGGTGCAGAAAAATAATGAAAGATAATAAATTAAAACTAAACGAAAAATAAACATGAAACAAAATAAACATGCAGGTTGCCTTACCTTACACATCAATTAAAATTCAAGGCTTAACCATAGAACATGGCTATTCATGCCATGTAACGTTTCTTTTAATTAAATTAAAATATAAAAAGTTGGAGAAGGCTAAAAAATCCAGAGGCCGCATGTCAAATATGATGTTAAAATTGGTCCGAAACCCGGCGTATAAAGGCGGAAATGCAGGCCTCTAATATATATTTATATCAAATTAGAATTAAGCTGAAATAAAAACAAATTTTTTTAAATAAAAAATGCCTATGAAATGCCTTTTATGTGGCAATCATTTTTTTAAACCCCTTGCTGCTCACGGTGTGTATTGGACACATATCCTTGGCTACCTTTCATGATATGCGATCCGTTATTGTTGTCTGTGTGTCGTGGATGGTCGGGTTTTTTTATGGTTGCGGCTTGTGTCTTAAGCATTTGAAACTTTTGGAACTGATATTTCACGTTTAGTCGGAACAGGAGCACAGTTTGCACAAGACTCGTAACTTACCTGATCAACATCACTTTCCTCAAATCCGAAATATCCAAACAATGGTGTAGGTCTATTACCCTTTTTGGGAATTATCATATTTCTGCACTTTTTTCTTGTTGCTCTGCCATTATGTTCATTCAAGGTGAATGACTGTAAATTTCGTGATGCTAACGTATTTCTACCTGCGCTTGCAAAAAAAACACTCCGTTTACTCTGACTCCACCCATAACAAACACATTGCTTGATTCTAGATTGTCTGTTTTGAGCTTGGTCTTTACACATTAATCACGACAATTGTCATTAATTAACTGTGGGGCACGCAAGTTGTTATCATGATAAAAATACGATTAATCGTGCAGCCCTAGTAGCGGCTATTCTGCAGAGTAGTGTGTGTATAATTGGCTACCACTGCATGAAAAGTGGGATTTTCGTCCCCGTAAGCGCCTGTAGGCTCCCGAAAATCTCCCTAATTTTCGGCAGCTTTCCTCAATTTACAGGCAGCGAGCTTCGCGTTTGTCTGTGTCACATATTGTCATAAACGAACCATGACATAGGTGGAGAGCCCCGCGCGGGTGCGATGCCTCTAATTAGCATATGAATAGCAGCGAAACCTCTTCCGGCCAGGTAGAGCATCACTGGCCTAATTAGCATGTGAATAGCAGCAAAACTAGAGTAATGGCCCACTTGAATGTAATCACTCAGTATTGGCTGAAGCCACAACTTTTAAACAAGTAAAATCCCCCGTGAATGGTTGGCAGATCACTTCAAGCCAATCACAAGGGATTTTTCTTGTTTAAAAGTAGTGGCTTCAGCCAATACCGAGTGAGTAAATTCAAGTCGGGCCGTTACTCTAAAGAGGGGGGTTATTGGGCACCCTGGCTCATTATAAATGTAAACCCCAATAATAATAATAATAATAATAATAAATGTATGTTATAATCATTTTTTATATATTAATGTCATTGTGCTATGTACTACATTATTCACAACATCAAGGAATATAAGAGAAAACAAAGAGGTTTATTTATAAACACACAGCTGTTTATTCAAAGAAAGAGCTTTATTTATAAACACACAACTATGTACAAAGCAGCATAATGTCTCTTATATTGTCCTCCAAACACGTCAAAAAGTGCCTAAGACGTTCGGGAAAGATCCCTAAAAATCTTTTTCAAAGTGATCAAAGTGTTGAAAAAAAAAACTCAAAAACGTTGTAAAAAAAGTCACTTTTGCAGGCATATGGTGAGTTGCCCTGTACTTTGGTATCGCCTCTAATCTGGAATGCAGCGTGGCACAGCGCTCGGAGAGTTCCAGGCTTCGAGAGGGCGGTGGCCGCACAATCCATCCAGACACCCCGCCAACAATGCCGTCTTCCTCATCAGATATGAGATCTATGGTGGCGCACTTCCAAATGTCCATCTCATCCTCAGCCAGCACACTTCGTCTCGCTTCCAGCAACTGTAATACAATCAATAAAGACAATAAGTGACCTGAAAAATACTCACATTGACAAAAAACTGATATAATATAATAAATCTTACCCTTTTTCTTCTGGATCGACTCCGAGCTAAACTTTTCGCATTTTCCGCCTGCGATGTGAGTTCAGGTTATTTGTATCTGAAACTCCGGCGTACCGACTCATAATACGTCTTACGAGCAGCTGGAAAACAATTAAATGAGACTGGTATTAATAAAAAGAGTCACGGTACAATTAAACAAGAAATGAGGAAAAACATTAGAAGTTATACTTACAAACAATGTCGTCATTCTCAGCAGTAAATCTGGACTTGCTGAAATAGCCCCAAGCAAATCGGTGGTCACGGCATTGTTATGAGGCGACGTTAGTCTGTGAAAACAAAATGTGCGGTTTTAAGCTCGGATCTATTAACGTATCTATTTCCTTATACAAGAATAAAAACATATTCTTTAAATCGTAACGTTACGTTTGCTCTGGTTCATAGCGCCTGCAGTGTGCCTCAGAGACGCCGTACAGCCTCCTAAAAATTACAAGACAAAAAACACCTCTTAGTTATAAAACACACAGCTTGGGCTACTTCAAAAAATATGCTTATACATAAAATTATTCTTACCGCAATCTTGGGTTTGTGCACCCGTCTTCTATTCTTGTAGAGTTACAAACACCAAACCAAACGTCTGTTACGCTCATCGACACTGCTGTGTGTGTGAGCCGTGACCATGACCTCGCACGTGATTGGACGAAGGCGAGAAGCCTGTCGGGCTCCTCCAATCACATGCGAGGTTATTGATATAAGGAAAATCTTGTGAGACGTGCGCGCATGCGTATGATATAAACAACAAACACGATGTGCCGGAAGCTCTGTGTGATATCAACACAGTGTGCTGTCAGTTGAAAGATGGAAGTCCCAAGACTGAAGAAACGACCTCGGCGCTTCTGTAAACATTGCAACACTAAACTGTGTCATACACAGTATTTTGACCACAGAAAGCGCTATTTCAAAAATGGAGTTTGGGAGAAAAAAATCCAAAAGGGCTACGTCAGATAACGTACAGAGCCTGCTGCTATCCAGTCATTAACCTCTTGTGAGTGATGTCCTGTCATGTGTAAAGACCCGGAGGATAACTTTACTGGAGTTAGAGAGATTGGTGAAAGTGAAATGCACTCCGAGGACCCAGAAAAAGAAGTGATTGAAGAATTTGAAGAAACGCACCCAGCGAATTGCAGTTCAGCTATAGCGGTGAGCATAATTACATATTTTTTATATAAGCTTGGCTTGCTTTCCGTATGTTAACATTTTAAACAATACTAAAACATATCAACAAGTAAAGTAAAATAAAATCAACAAGTTAATCAAAAACGTTTTGAGTATACTATATCAAAAAGTAGCCCTCCAGCATGTTTTATCCATTGTGGCAGCCCTTGCTCACAAAAAGGTTGGAGTTAAATGTGGTTGGTTATCACTGTTGTTGTTATTTTAATAGTAAATTATAATTGGATAGGAATATCGCGTTATAATGCATAACAGTATCTTCTTTCTGTTTGTTGTTTTTCAGACGAAACAACAGATGACCAAAGCATTCATCTTTTACTGGACATTTCCTGTTGTGTGGTAAGCATGAAATTACATTTGGATATACTAGTATAAAGTTCAATACATGCTAATCCAGAGCTGAAATGGGAAAACCTAACAATTTTCACCCACATGATTGTTTTCCACTCTTAAATTTCTGTTAGTTAACTAATGAAAGAAACTAAAGTATAAACACACTTTATAAAGTATTAAAAAATCCTAAAATGAAGTTGAAGTGGATGAAGTTCCCACAAAGTACTTAACTGGTTCATTGCACTAAAGCTAGCTGTTTGAGATGCACATGCTCTTTTTCAACTACAGTTTTCAAATCTTTTCATACTCAAATGGCCATATTGATGAGAAATGAACATATTAATTATGATCTTTTTAAATCTCAAATGACCATATTAATGATGGGCTTTTCAATCTCAAATGGCCACATTCATGATAGACTTTTCAATCTCTAATGGTCTAATGGTGGTGCTGAGTATGTGTATTGCATGTGTTTTAAGTATGTCCTTTAAATTTTCATAGGATGACTATGTGGATGAAGTGGGGGAAATCCTTGCTGAGGAGCAGAGTGAAGCCTATCCTCACATACAAGATGGGGAGGAGCATGGAAGTGATCAGGCCATGAACCTTTTGGCCATGATGAAATTGACTGGTATCCTCCGTGACGACTTCTTACAGTATGTGGTTTGTCCAAAATGTATGACAGTGTACATGCTTACTGAAACCTATGAGCTCAGACGGGATGGTACAAAGGTTTGCAGGACTTGTGGTCACATCCCATTCTACATTCACCCACAGCAGAGGTCTGCATTAAGGAAGAAATGTGGCTCTGCCTTGCTAAGCAAGGCTACATATTTGAGCAGTGAAGAGTATGTCCATCCAATACGTTCTTACTGATACAAGAGTGTTGTGCAGTCTCTAGGAGGACTTGTTAAAAGACTTGGATTTGAAGAGAAATTAGATGAAAGGCGAAAGTGGGAAATCCCAAAGGGTGTGTTAGGAGATGTATATGATGGACAAGTATGGCAGGATTACCAGTATGTGAATTCAATAACTGTAGTCATGCCACTATGCACAGTATTTGAGCTGTGATGTAATTGCACAAGTTTCCTTGCTTCATTCCCTTCCAGACAGACATTTTGTTGTTTGACATGTTGTTTGATGTTGTTTGCATAGAATGCACAAATTGAGCCTGATTAAAACTCTGTTAAAACAATTAAAATTGTTGAAATAAATTGTTTTGTGTATCTTTTTTTTTACCTAACATTGGTTATTGCTAATGACATACAGAGATATTAATATATACTGTTAGCCTGGACAAACTGAATCTACTTAAAGGGATAGTTTAAAAAAATTGGGGAAAATATTTTGAAAGTATTGTGATAAATGATGAAGAAAATATTTTGATAAATGATTGTCATTAAACTTAAAGATGATTTTGAATTACTCTGTCCAACATCTCCGCTTAGTTAACTGAGTTTAAAGATTTTCTATTTTTAATTCATTTATAATTATAATTCTCTTAGTGTTATAAATGGTATTATAACACAAAACTCATGACTAAGTCAGTCATTGAATAAACTTGATTCTCCACTGAAACACACACAAAACTGCGAAAAATACAATATAATGTGCTGTTTATGTCAATAAACACTGATCACCTGAACGGTGACTTTCATTAACAAAAATGGTAATTTATCATTTAAAACTAAACAACATGAGCATATTATTATTAGAGCATAAACCTCTATGACATTTTAACAAATATTGAAGTAGTTAAAGTTCTTATTAATTCTTGTCCAAAACTCAAAATATTAAGTAATGTTTACATCATTAAGACAATATCTGGGTTAACAGTGTGGCATACTTTGAAAATAAATCAATTCAAGCTACAATTTAAGAGTTTGTAATTTGGCTATACTGATACCAGAGATGTTATTAAAATCAAAGTTTAAAACCTCTCAGAATGTCACCTGAGTAAAACTCCCCCAGCTGCTACCCTGATTTGCATTTGTATAGCTCACAGCATGTTAATTTACATGTTAAAGCCTCCCCTAGAATTAGGGGAAGGGGGGACAACTTCAGAGCAAGACCCACGTCAACTTCTGACAACTTACTGCAGTTTTCGGTGTTGGCTGCAAATTGTCATGCGCAGTCGTATACTTGGAGTTTCACAACAATCTACAGTGCCACATTCTGACGAAAATTCCACTTTTCATGCAGTGTACTGTATCGTGAATAATTGTGCATCTGGAAAGAAGGATGCCATGTGATTATGATTTATCCCTGCCTTTTAGATAGAGGCAAGGGTCGTGGAAGCAAGGTTATAATCTTTAACGAAAACAAACGAAAAAACGAAAACTAGGTGGGAAAAACATTGTCGTTAACTGAAATAAAAATAAAAACGAGCCATTACAAAAATAAAACTGTAATGTGTGTCTGGCAAAACTAACTAAAATAAAATTAAAGATTAAATGTCCTTAGTGTTCGTCTTTGCCAATGTCTTTCATAGAGAAAATTACGTTCAGCTTCAAATTCCTTTTCATGCGTCTCTCACTCACACGTCACACACACACATTCGCGAATAAATGACTCGTTTAAGTTAGTTCCTTACAATGTGTTGCAAATAAATGAGTCTTTTGAGACGATTCTTTACAAAGAAAACGGGTCAGACGTTTTGAATTGGTTTGCAAATCAGTTTAAATGAATTGTTTAAATCGCTGCAAAAACTGAATCGTCTGATGCGGTTTTGCTCGTGTCTAGAAACACGCAAAACATAAAGAGTTTTGAATTACGTGAATATTAATTTACTAATCTTTTACTTAAATGCAAAACATCACACGTGTACCCGCTATTATATACGCACGACCTGTTCATCATCAGAAACATTTAAACGCGCGCAACCTCCAGAAGCACTGTGTTCACGTGACTGAATGAAGAAAGTCCATCAATGATTGACGTCTGATTCGCTGTATACTGTACTGTATGATGTAAGTGCTTCTCACAACACACACACACACACACACGTGACATAAGATTCACAACATAAGAAAACATGAGTTTTGTCTAAAATCAGTTTGTATTTCATGTAAGTGTAAACTGTCGATGTCCTCAGACCATCTTAAGAGATTTTCTGAGTTAACTTTAATATGCATAACTGAATGCAAAACTCTGTCGGTTTACTTGTCTGATATTTCAGCTATAAGCTGTATACATCAACCTTAAGACACGAGTTAATTTCATAGAAATGCTTGTCTATTCTGTGTTTGTCTAAAATATTCTTTAATCTGTACTGTTTGTGTATCTTGCAATTTTACACATTTATAGCCTACTGTAGGCCTACGTGCCTTTCAAAAGTTTTCAGACAATACAGGCAAAAATTCTCAGTTTGCTGTGGAGTCAAGAAATGTCTAAACAGTAAAAGATGAATAGACAAAAGTACAGAAATGTCACCTGTTTTAACATGCACACTATTCCAATAACACAACACGTTTGTATTTTAATACTATCGGATGTGGCCACGTTGAGACCATTAACTCAGAAGTGTTCAAGTGAACTGTGTCCTAATGCATTAATTGTTCACACGTGTGTAGTATCAGTTTGATCCATTTCTTTTGAGTTTTGCGTTTGGGCACAGCATACAAGTCAGCATTAAATGCTGTTTTTCTTTGTTGTTAAAGCATGTGTTGAAACATAATCAAAGGTTAATAAAATGTGACTTCTGTACTTCTGACTCACTGAAACTTTTACTGTCCTGATCCTTATGGTGTTCACTGTATACTGTGTGTGCATGAATGTATATTTTTTCTTAAGATTAATTAGTCACTTGCTACTTGAGTATTTTTTTCTTTAGTTACTTGTACTTTTACTTGAGTAAAGTTTTTGGCTACTCTTTCCACCTCTGGTTATTTGTCATGTTCTTTTCTCAGATTGAGCTCCCTGACAATCTGACAGAAATGTCTTGTTGTGGCTCAAAAATGGGTTGAATACATGCGGTTCATGTATGTCTTCTTTAGTCTGTTGGCTCTTTAAGTTTTTTACTGGCACACGTCACATTTTGCACTTACTGCAGAGTGTTGAGACTGTTTACATATTTGTGCCTATATGTACATTTTATGTACTGGTTATATTTTTGAATAAATATTTTCTAAAATTGTATGATGTTTTTGTTGAGTTATTATTACACAATTCTTTTTGAATATTGCCCCTGACAAATTAAACCCAAAAAGACTAAAACTAACACTAAAACTAATAAAAACTAAACTAAAACTAATCATTTTCAAAAAATAAAAAATAAACTAAACTAGCAAACCCACTTTAGAACAAATTAAACAAAACTGAATTTGAAAACGAAAAGTCAAAACGAAATAAAAACTAATGAAAAATGCAAAACTATAATAACCTTGCGTGGAAGAGGGACTTTGTCAGGATGTCGAAATTCTGACACATTCTCATATTCAGTTTATTTGTTGCAGTTTACAAGGGACTTGTAAAGACTTTTTGTGAGCACCTATATACAGTAAATAAATGAAAGAAACTATTAGAACACTATTTTTTCCCAGGAAAATTAGCCAAAGCAAAATTCTTATGACAGACAGGAGACATGGACCATTCTAAGGGCACAATATATAGTCATTTCCTGAATATAAGCACCATGCATTGTTTTATTCACTGTGTTTTATGCAAACAAAAAACAAAACCATGTATTAACCTCATCTTAACCTCAGTTTACTAACACAACCTATTGAATCAGATCATGAGTTGACGATAAAGTAGAATAAATGCAATGCCATGTATAGTCCTCACTCATGCATTAACCTCATAGATTATGACCTTAGTTAATCATCAACCATAATTTATTCAGTGGAGATTGATGAACTTTCAGCTCTCTTTCAGCAATGCCCTGATCATAACAATCACATAATAAATCAAATAGTCAAAGTAACATTTAACAAAAATAAACTTATCAAAACAAAAAGAAACTTGCCAGAAACAAAAAGAAACTTATCAAGACAAAAACATGAAACATTTGGAAATTAATGTAGTCGGTGTAGGTATAGATGGTAATAGGCTTGAGGTGGCGGCAGCAGCAGACAAATCACCAAAGTTGGCAACCCTGCATCATTTAAATCTGTTTTCACAAGTATGTGTGTGCATGTGCATATATTAAAACATGTTCATTTTAATAGGACTTCTGTGCAGCACTTCTGGTTTACAGCGAAAGTACTTCTATATAAATAAGAATATGGCATGGACAGATGCTCAGAGTTACTGTAGAGTGAGATACACTGATCTGGCTACTGTAGACTCAATGGATGATGTGAACATGATGATAAATACAGTGAATGATGGGTACAGAGGATTAGTGTGGATTGGACTGCAGAATGCGACACAGAGTCGTTGGGTTTGGTCAAATGGAGAAGATACAATTTCACAATACAGTCAATGGTACCCAGGAGAACCTAGTGGAGAAGATTGTGTATTTTTTCGTAAAAATGTCTGGCACAATTTACCATGTCAAAGATATGTTTACTTTGCATGCTACAGTGGTAAGTAGTCACATTATTGACTGTTAATATTCTAACTAAGAAGAAAAGATGAGATTTTTTTCTATCTATCAATAGAAAGCACTGGATACGTCACAATAAACAAATGGAAAAACTGGACAGATGCTCAGAGTTACTGCAGACAGCATTACACTGACCTGGCCACTGTCCACAACTCTGAAGAGCAGAACCAGCTTTATGCATCTTTTGGAGATGACTGGGCATGGATCTGGATTGGTCTGTACTCAGACTCTTGGCAGTGGTCTGATCAGTGGAACCTCACCTTTAGAAACTGGGCAGCAGAACATCCATTCATAACTTCTGGTGACTGTGTTGCTATGTCAACAACTGACTCTGGAAAATGGATCCAACACAGCTGTGACCAACAGTACCCTTTCTTCTGCTATGGAGGTGAGTTTAACAACTAAATTACTTAGCAGCACAAAAGTCATGGGTTTGAATCACAGTGAACACACATAACAGTTAAGAAAATTTTAAGTTCAATGCACTCTACAAAGTTTTTGACAAAAGTGTCAAATGCATAAATTAAAATTATGTTAAGCATTCTCAATATTAAAGTTATAAATCTTATAAACGGAATTTTCACAATACATTTTATTTTGTTTTTTTAAAGAGGAGAAGTTAGTTAAAAGACAGACTGTGAGACTGAACTTGTCTAATGATGGGAAACACAACTTGACTGATCCTTCACTACAGATCGCCATTCTGAATGAGGTTTGTCTCTGTGTTAAATACTGTCATCAGATTCATGTTAATGTGTTAAAATGCCCATTCAAACCCCCTATCGGCTACAAGGATTTAAAAAAAGATTTGTTATATTCTAAAACAAATAAACATAATCTTTTAGTGTCTTGGATATTTTGTAAAACAATTGTTATCTGGTCATGCTGTCTACATAGTTCACTCAAAAATGAAAATAATGTCATTAATGACTCACCCTTATGTCGTTCCAAACTTGTAAAACCTCTGTTCATCTTCGTAAACACAGTTTAAGATGTTTTATATTTAGTCCGAGAGCTTGTTGACCCTTCATTGAAAATTTACGTACGGTATACTGTCCATGTCCAGGAAAGGTAATAAAAACATCTCAAGCGCTTGTTTTTAGAACAACGCCTGGCATGTTTAGCTTCCTAAAAACCTTTGAGTTATAAATTATTAAACCTTAAGTACTGTTCACTTCATATGAATTCTGCATTTTTTTTTTACTTGTATTTTGAATTAGGCATTGAATTGTGTTTTAGAAGTGAAGAAAATTTCCTAAAATAAACGATGTGGATTTTTTTCTTTCAGTGTATATAGTGGCTAAGGCATTAAAACAGGGATGACCAACCATGTTCCTGGAGATCTACCCTCCTGCATAATTTAGTTCCAACCCAACTCAAATTTTTAGGTAGCCTTGAAATGCTTGATTGCCAGGTTCAGATGTGCTTGATTGGGGTTGGAGCTGAACTCTGCAGGACAGTAGATTTCCAGCAAAAGGGTGGGTCACAACTGCATTACACCTCTTAACTTTAACAATTGCTGATATATTGCTTACTGACAAACTGTAATTAGGATGCTTCAATATTTAATAACGGTTTATAATAAAAACAGTTACAATAAGAGTTATTCAACTGATTGTAGTATTAATACTATTAATAAAAATAAAAATAATGGTTCTCATTCTTTAACTGTGTTGCAGTTACAAAAAAATGAATAAAAATTAATTCATTTTAATTTTCTAGTTTAATCATAGCACATGAAAGAACAGAAACATTACCCGAGCAGAACATTTGTTAGATTTCAGGCATGTGATTGGCTAAGGACAAAAAAGCAGGAAAATATATTGAGACCCTCCCACACACACACACGCCAATCAAACTGGTGGCGGATCTATACGGATAGTAAAGTAGGACCCATAACAACTTATTTGAACAAAAAAACACATTTTAATTTATTTTACAGCTAGATGTGCAACATGCAACTTTTTTGTACAGTATGACACATAACAACTTATTTGGTGGATGTGTAACAGTGGGAATCAAAAGCAAGTGTCTTGTCCACTCCATCACTACCTCTCTCTATATCAACAACCATGATAAAAAATATGTTTTAACTTATTTTTGTTTTGCATTTTTACACAACTTTAACAGCTAAATGTGCAACATGCAAATGTTCATGTCAAAAGAAGGCCTATTTTGCCGACATCCAAATAAAATGTAGGCAATGGCTTATAAAGAACTAAAGGCATGGCTACTTTTAATTTTATACTTTAAGTAAATTTCCAAGCCTGTACTTTGATACTTTTACTTGAGTAAAGAAGTTAAATCAGTACTTCTATTTTTACCAGAGTATTTTTTTAATACAAATATCTGTAAAATGTGCTACACAGGACCATTAGTTATAATAAAGTGTCTTAAAGGTCTCTTTTTCTAATTTTAGACCCCTGTAGATGAGTAACTTTGTTAGCTGTTAAACATAAACAATAGAAGGTTGACACTAATAAATAGAAGTAATTGTACAAAAAAGTGCAGGTGCTATTTATTTTAATCAAACTGGTCAACCTTAAAACTGTAAACACACGAAACCTTTGAAACAAACGATGATACAGAGGCCGTTTCTCAATCCTAAGTCTGCAGCCTTCCGGAGGTCGCATTTCTAAGCTGCATACGTCATCAAGACTCATCAAGAGTCACAATATTAACAATAATGAAGTTTACTATTATTCTTAGTTAATCTTAAATTGTTGTAATATGTTTATCAGGGCTTGACATTAACTTTTTGAGGAACTTGTCCTTTGGACAAGTAAATTTGTGTTTCACTTGTCCATGCACAAAAGTCACTTGTCCGGGTAAAGATTTATAATATAATGTATTTTTTTGTGTTTTGCTAATCAGTGGCAGAGCAAGGGATTTTTCATAGGGGTGGCCAGGCAGGGGCCAGCAGTTACTCTGGGGTGGCACATAAAATCTCTATCATCCAACCTTAAAATACTTTTAAGTATTATAGTGTGTTAATTAGAGGTGTGAATCTTCACTGGTTCCTCGATTCGATTCGATTCCGATTATTAAGTTAACGATTCGATTCAATTCGATGTTACGATGCATCATGATGCATCACGATGCATTGCATCCTTTTTTTACTACTCCACATTGCTACATTTATATTGATGAATGTAAGAAGTCAGATACAGTATGTGAACTCCTTTTTATTTAGTTTTCTTCAAGAAGTATACTAAATTATACTGCTTAATAGGAAACAAGACAAACTTGTTCTGTAAACAGCAGACAACAGCAGCATTTAAACCTAAAACATTAGGAAAAACTAAAAGTGCATAAAACTGTCAATTAGTGTTTTTAAGTACTTATAAACAGTAAAGTGCAGTGTACTTCTTCATAAAATATTTAAATGTTGACAAATGTATAAACATTAATTTAAAGTATAAACCAAAATAAACAAAAACAAAACACTCTGCACACATAATACTGTAAAATACATAAAATGTAAAATAATAACACAGTGCACTTCCTGAATGTGCCAAACATCAAAACACTTTGAAACAGTGCTTAGCATTTAGGAATTTGTAGGTTTTTCTGCAAGAACACTAATTGATCTACATGCTCTGGTTTGAGTGTGCTTCTTTTAGCCGTGACCACATCTCCTGCAGTGGAGAAAACACGCTCTGCAGATACGCTTGTGCCTGGGATACACAAGTACCGCTTAGAGAGCCGAGAAAGGAGAGGAAATGTGACCTCATGGACACGCCACCAGCTTAAAGGGTCCTCAGTGAGAGGCAGAGATGGAGCTTTACAGTATGCCTCCATTTCTTCTTCAGCCCTGGCATAATGAGTCTTGGGTTCAACTGTACCTTCAGTGTCAGTGAAAGACTGTCCCAGCAAACTCACAAGCAGCGACGAGGCCTTTCGTTTGGGAGCAGAGGGGCAGTCCCCCATGGGTGTTTCTTCTTCCAGGGTTCCTGTTCTTCCAGGCGCATCACACACTTCTGTTCTGCTAGGTGTACACTCATTCTGTGTTTGAACAAAATAATAGAAAATAGCATTAACACTCTGGGGTCGACGGTGGCGCGGGCGCCGCAAACTCTTTATTTTTCAATCACTCCGCAAAGAGACTTAAATTACTCTGCTGATTTTTGACATACAGATATGATTTATACATCATTTCAAACGTTAAAGTGTCTAGTTTTTTTCTGTCCACTCCCAATAAAAACAGAATGTTGTGCTTTTCGCAAAATTAAGAAAATAAACATGATGCACGTTCTGTTCTCTCTCCCTCAGTGAAGTCCTTTCAGAAACGCGTCAGAAAAATAAACTGTAACTTAACGAATACTTGGTGTAGAAACAAAAGATAAATGTCTACATAATGCTTGGAATGTCTCCTTTTAAATGATATAAGTGAAATTGAAAACAGATATTGTCATTCGGTGTAAACTGTATGAGAAGGAGGAGAAGTACCGTATTTCGCCAGTTACCTCATTATCTGTAATGAGATCGGATCGCCACACCCCCGCGCCATTGAAGTGAATGAGCAGAAACATCCATATGCATGACTCGTGCCTCCTGCAGTCAATGGATATGCAATCCACAATCCAGTCTCTCCATTCCTTGTTGTTCCATCCGATTGCACCAAACATGACATAAATCCTTATTTCCTTGCGTATGTGTGTCAGTATCTCCAGACGCGAGTGTTTTCTTTGTTCTTCCGTCAAACAGTTCACGCGATTGGAACACACATACACAAACACGCGAGTCAGGAAACTCGACGCGCTTTTTGGTATTCTTATATAATGCGCGATTCCAAACAGTACAATCCTTATTTAGTTGCGTCTAAGCGCATATCTCCGCACAGCAAGTTTATTAAACACAGGATCACTCGCGTGTGCACACATTCACTGCTTTCATGATCAACACGTGAGGTAATGGCGGCGGCTGTAAACAAACATTGATACGTTTACCACGCGTGTCCCTTGTTGTGTTTCTACTATAATGATTACAAATACACAAATAAGAGTCCAGACAACGATAGGCAGTTGTTATTTTGAGCTTTTTACTGCACAGAAGTAAACCTCTCGCTGGCCAACCAAACACTAACCCTGGGTTGAAGTGTGTTCATGTTAAGATGGCCAAACAGTATCTTTACCATGATTAAGCTACTATGGTTTTTAAAAGGTAACTTATACTTGTGAAATTAATAGAAAATATTTCAATAGAAATATATATAAATATATATAATGTGTGTGTGTGTGTATTTACATTATATTGAAAAGTAAACCTTATCATGGTTTTACTACAGAGAAAGTTATTCCTGTTGAACATCCACACAAGGCTCATTAGTGGCTCATTATTCAACTCTTTTGTCTCTCAGCTGTCAATCACTGATTATTCAGGAGCTTTCCTGCCTCCATGCATACAGCCTTTCCCAAGCAAAAGTGTCTTAGAAATTGTAAATCAATATCTTGCTTTATGTGATTGAGTAGGCCATATGATTTTCACATCATTTTGAAGAAAAAACTCTAGACTACTAGATCCAGTTTGGAAAGTCTTGGGAAAACATGTTTAGAATGAGTTTTGTGGAGTTATATCAGTGACTTAAAAATTTTGCTTTTTCAAAAACCACGCATAAACATTTTTTTCTCAAAAATACAAACATGTACATACATGTTGATTATATGATATTGTAGCCCAGTTTGTGATGAACACAGTGTTATGAGACTTTTGCCATTAATATGTTTTTAAGCAACTGAAAAAAGCACAAATGTCAGTGCATGTCAAAACTTCCCAAGGGCCCTAAAAACCCCTTAGACCCCAGAGGGTTAAACTACCAGACAGTGTACTCAGTTTTTAAATGAAGACTGAAAAAACTTTTGCATTAATGACAAATACAATTTTTACTAATTGCAGGTACTGATATAGTATTATTTTTAATATTATAAATTATATTATAAATAATATAATTTTTTTATTTATTACATTTTACATGAAAAAAGCATGACTGAATTTATTACCTCCAAAGATGCAGCCTCCACAATCACTCCTCTGTATATCTCCAGTTTTTCCTGCTCGGTGAGAAAAGGCATTCCCTTAAACCGGGGATCTAGAGCAGAGGCTGTATAAAGAACCTTCTTCTCTGCCTCACTGTTGTACCTCTTCATAAGATCTGTTTTAATTGCATTTTTGATCTCACGGACCAAAGGTGAGTCTCCAGTGGTGTCTGCCATATTCTGGATGAGTTGTGCATTTAGAGGAGCAATGAGAGACACTGTTGGATTTTTCTCTTCTGACATCAGTGTGGTCGCATCCTTCATTGGCTTTAATGCATTCACAGCATCCTCTGCATTTGTCACATCTGTGTCAGTCAGAGTGAACAGGTCTGACTCCCCTTTTCTGACTTCTGGAGAGAGCAAGGTGGCACAGATTGCTGGTTGTTGTTCCAAGAACCTATCGAGCATATCAAATGCACTGTTCCACCTTGTTGCAACATCAGTAATCAGCTTATGATTGCTAAGTCCCAAACATTGCTGTTTCACTTTCAGTGAGTGGCTCGCTGTGGTGCTACGGTGGAAGAATGATGATATTCGTCTTACCCTGCCCAGAAGCCTGGAGAGCGTGGCCCCTTTAAGCGCCCGCTGGCACGCGAGATTTAGCGTATGGGCGAAGCATTTGACATGCGAGAATTTTCCGACTTGCGCTGCAACGATCATATTTGACGCATTGTCTGTCACAAGTACTACATCTTTATCCGATAGCTGCCATTCTGCCACAACCTGAGAAAGAAGCTCAGCCAGATGAGCACCCGTGTGAGACTCGTAAACAGCTCTAGTTTGCAGCACATGTGATAAAATGTTCCAGTCCTGGCTAATGTAATGCGACGTTATTGTTACGTAAGACTCGGTCGCTACCGAAGTCCAGGAATCACACGTTATTGCTACACGAATAGCTTGGCTCATTGATGACATTACCTGAACTTTGGCTTCGTTGTACAGTTCGGGTATGACTGTTTCTGCAAAGTGGCTGCGTGACGGAAGCTTATAGCGCGGCTCCAGCGTCTTTATCAGGTGGCGAAACCCGATGTTTTCCACTACAGAATAGGGCCGTAAATCCTTTGCAATGAAAGATGCCACAGATCTGTTTATTCTCTTCGCTTTCTCAGAGTTCAATGGCAAAGTTGATAATGCTTGATCAATTTTCTGCTGAGTTGGGTCTGTCTTTGCGCTGGCAGCCTTGCCACTTGCATCCTTTAGCAGCTCCGGGTGAAAACGGTTAACGTGGTTTCTTAAATTAGTTGTATTGCCTAAATACTTTATTTGTGCACGACATGCTTTACACACAGCGTGTGTCTTGTCCAGTTCGTGCTTACCAGCATGTTCATAGAAGCCGAAATGATCCCAGACATCGGCTTTTAAAATACCCGGTGCATTTTTTATCACGCGTGTCTCACCACCCTCCGCCATTTTTCTGCCGCCACATACCTGTACGTGACGAATGACGTCAGCAGGCTATAATCGATTATGGGTTATTACTGCATCGATGCAGAATCGTCTACCCCCGCATCGCGATGCATCGCACAATCGATTAATTGTGACACCCCTAGTGTTAATCAGAATAATGTATAACATACAATTGCTACAATAATTAAATTTTTATTAAAATGAATTGAGATTAACATACAATTTATAGTCATAATTCAACCTCCATGTTTTTTAAACTATTTAATCAAATAAAACTTTTGAAATTTACTTTGAAACCAGAATTTATATCTCCCATTACTGAAAAAACTAGAGACCAGAAAATCATGTGAATTTTGAAGGCTACTTTAATGTATTTTACTAAGATTTGTTTGGCTGCTTCTTGCTACTCTTTCTGAAGAAGGATGCTATATCTGCTGCCTTTCTCTTCATTTTTCCCTCATTTCAATGATTGTCTGACATTAAAACACTAAAGCAAAACATTAAAACATTACCATGTTTTTAAAAACTTATTAGGGTAAATGTATCTAGATTATCTGTTATATATAAAATCAATCTTAATCCTTGCATTTACGCTGTAGTGTTCGTGTGGGATTTTTAATGTACAGTGACGAACTCTGTCAGATTAACACACAGAGGCGCGCTAAAAGAGAGATTCTCATTATAAAACAGATTCTTAAACAAGATTTTAAGCCATTTATATGTTTTTACTGAACTTTAGAAGAGAAAACGCAGTGATGAAAACGCGGTTGAAGTGTCTGTCATTTATATTCACGCCGGAGCCTGAAGAAACATCACTCTAGACTCCACTCCGTCCCGCGATTCCCGCCCCTCCGTGTTCGTCGATCAGGTTTCATGCACGAATGTAATGCTCAGTTAGGCTCGATGAGGTAACTTATTTCCTTGCCTTTTTTCGGAACCAATATTGTTGCATCGTCCCTCTCTCAGTCGCCACCAGGATTTTCTGCAATGGCGCTCGTTTTTCCTCTCATTTCTGTGAAAATTGCTGCTCCAAATCCACCAAGTAAACCGACGTGTATATGTTTGCCGCTTTGTTTCGCGTCATGCGAGTGACAGCCAAACGTCGCAAATGAGGAGAAGAGAGGAGAGAAACGATCGGGTCTGATTGGTGAATACAATCAAACTTCGCCATCCGCCATTTGCGAACGGTCAGAAACACGTCCTTGTTGATACTTGGAAAGGAAGGAAAATGCATCTCTTTGTCATCTGCCACCGGTGTGGCCCTGTTGCGCGGGGACGGCGATTGTGGTTCCGTCCCGGGTTACCATGGCGACGGCTGTGAGATACCCCCCTCCCCCCTTATTTTTTTTGTACATATCTGCATGATTCACGTTGGTCACATTTTCAGGTCGGAAAATCCGGAATTCCGGATTAATCCGGTAAAATCACATCCCTGAGTTTTCTTTTAAACTTGTAAAATATTATTGTTTTACTGTATTTATGATTAAATAAATGCAGTCATGAAGACCATAAAAAACATAAAAATAAAATTTTATGTATTAAAACCTATAGTTTTTCAAAAATGTTTTAAAATTAGACAAGAGGCTTCTTTCAAAAATATACAAAATTGTTTTGACACATAATTTTTTTTTGTAGATTGTTAAAAATATTTTGAAATTAGACAAACTTGTAATTAATGTGTAAAGTTGTCTGTTTGAAAGCAGAGGGTCTGTTTTTCATTTGATATATTTGTATGTTTATATAGTTTTAGGAGAACATTTTCCTAGAAGGCATTTTGTGAAACCTTTGTGAAAATCACAAAAAGATACTAGTGGGCAACTTTTTAAAAAATGGCTGGTGGGTAATAAGTTAAATGTATTTAAATATATCAATGACAGCAGAGCAGGCAGACTAACTTAGATCAGAGTGCTAACATTAGCCATTTGCCATGCAGATATATCATATAACATAACATACAATATATCAGTTGACGCTATTTAACAGCATTTACATCACATAACTATAGATATACACTTCTACAGTAATAACGAAGGCACTGTAATAATGGACACTTTGAAAATGTGTTTACTGTGGGGAAATTCAACATATTAATTTGCACACATTTTAATTTACTTTTACTGTCTTTCTTGATTTCTAAAACATTGCTAAATCATTTCTGAAACATTGCTTCATTTTCTAGAAGTGGGGACTGCAGTGTTAAAAGCCGAATGACATCACCTAGCATACTGGATGAATTCATTTTAAAAATCTGAAAAGATTCGGGGCTTTAAAAAAAAACATTTTAAGCTTAAAACCCGGAAGCCACAATCAAAACCTAAAACCCCCAACCCCCCTCGCTAGGCCACTGCTCTCACTCTAGAAAACGTCAGGTTACCATGGTTCCCTGAGATAGGGAACGAGACGCTGTGTCATGTTAATGACATTTGGGGAACGCTATGCAGCGTGACGCGCGTGAATATTGTGTCAACTAGGTCTATATTTAGACGCCGGCGGATGACGTCAAGTGTGACGTGGCAACGCAAGGCTATAAATTGGAGGAGTTAATATAGGTCAAACAGCTTCTGTTAGAATGAAGCGAATGCTACAGGCACAAGGAGTTATGGCAAAGGGACACAGCGTCTCGTTCCCTATCTCAGGGAACCATGGTTACAGTCGTAACCTGACGTTCCCTTTCAAGGGATACTTGACACTGTGTCATGTTAATGACATTTGGAGAACGAGATACCCACTACGCCATAATTAATTGTGGCTGTCTGTAAGTGTGAAGGTGTCTACGCACAACTTAAGACGCAAGGACCTGAGAACCAGGTAAAGAAGGTAGGTCTAAACTATAATACCTCGTAAATGAGTGCGGAGATGACCATCCCGCAGCATCGCAAATATCTTGCAAAGAAGCCCCTGACAAAAGGGCCAGAGAAGATGCCATACCCCTAGTGGAGTGTGCCCTTATTCGTAAAGGTGAAGGCATATTGCGCACCTCATACGTTATAGAAATAGCCTCTACAATTCACCTACTGATTGTTTGTTTAGAGGCTGCACGTCCTCTGCTCGGAGAACCAAAACATACCAAAAGTTGGTCAGATTTCCTTCAGGTGGAAGATCTGTTAATATATTCATCTAAAACCCTAACAGGGCATAGAAGATTTAGCCTCTGTTGATCCGCCGACTCATGAGGAGGAGGATGAAAAGCCTGTAGAACCAATGTCCTAGCCACGTTGTTAGGAACCTTAGGAACATATCCCGGTCTCGGGTGTAGTATAGCCTTAATTTTCCCCGGAGCAAACTCCAGACATGAAGGGGAAGCCGATAAAGCTTGAATATCGCCCACTCTCCTCAGAGAGGTGATGGCTAATAAAAAGGCAAATTTAAGTGACAGATTCTTATCTGTACATGAATCAATGGGTTCGAATGGGGCTACAGAAAGCCCTTCGAGAACAACCACCAGGTCCCATGCCGGAACTCTGACTCTAGTAGGAGGTCTCATCCTCAGTGTACCACGCAGAAGCGAATTACTAAGGGATGCTTCCCGATAGAGCCCTCAGGAGTAGGAGCGGAAAAGCAGAGATAGCCGAAGCATATACTTTGATAGTAGATGAGTGTAGACCGTGCGAAAACCGGTCTTGTAGAAACTCCAGAACTGAAGCCACCGGGCAGTTAACTGGATCTAAATGCTTGTTACTACACCAAGTTGTGAATAATTGCCATTTAACTCTATAACATCTCCTGGTAGAAGGGGCTCTTCTAGAATTAAGTATGGTCTCTACAACCTCAGTTGAGAGACCCTGACTTACGAAATGGTCCCCCTCAGCGGCCAGACCCATAGTTTCCAAATTTCTGGGTGGGGGTGAAATATTGCACCCCCTGCCTGAGTTAGAAGGTCCCTCCTGATTTTTTCCTGGCGAACTCTCGCTAGGACTCCTGGGAGCGGAGTGATTGGGGGAAAAGAATACAGACGTCGCCTCGGCCACGTCTGTACTATAGCGTCCAGACCCAATGGGGCTGGATGTGTAAGGGAATACCACAATGGGCAATGAGTCGTCTCTCGAGACGCAAACAGGTCGACTTCCGCTCGATCGAATCTTTTCCAGACTTCCATCACCACCTCTGGGTGGAGTCTCCATTCCCCTGGACTAAGTCCCTGCATCGACAGGATGTCTGCCCCCACATTCTGGACTCCGGGGTTGTACATTGCCCTGAGCGACAAAAATTTCCCGTGAGACCAAAGGAGGACCTGGTGTGCCAATTTGTATAGAGGGCGCGACCTCAGGCCTCCCTGATGATTGATGTACGAGACCACCGACGTATTGTCCGTCCTCACAAGGACGTGATGGCCTCTGAGGGCTGGGAGAAAGTATTTGATTGCTCGAAAAACTGCTAACATTTCCAGACAATTTATGTGCCAATGGAGATGGCGATCTTCCCATAACCCCCTGGCAGTGTGGCCTTCCATGACCACCCCCCAGCCTGTGAGAGATGCATCTGTTGTCACTATTTTCCTGTGACACTGCACCCCCAGCTTCAGACTCTGATTCAGAAAGCAGGGTTTCTTCCAAATTGACAGGGAACGAAGGCATCTGCGCGTTACCCTGATTGTACGGAACGGGTTGCCCCTCTGGGAAAACCCTTTGCTCTTTAGCCACCATTGTAGTGGTCTCATGTACAACAGACCGGAGGGAATAATACTGGATGCTGCCGCCATCCGCCCTAACACTCTTTGAAAGTGCTTTACGGTGTAAAGCTGGCCTAACTTGACCCTGGAAACAGATGCCAGGATCGACTCTGTGCGTGCAGGAGACAGATGTGCCTGCATCTTCACTGAGTCCCAAGTCACCCCGAGAAATAGTACTTTCTGCTGGGTGATTAAATTGCTCTTTTTGGAGTTGAGCCGTAAACCCAGGCGCTTCATATGGCCAAGGACGACATCTCGATGCCGAACTGCCATCTCTTGGGACTGGGCTAACACCAGCCAGTCGTCTATGTAATTCAAAATTCGGATCCCCTGAAGTCTCAAAGGAGCAAGGGCTGAATCTATGCATTTCGTGAAAGTGCATGGTGAGAGAGCTAGGCCGAACGGCAGAACCCGATAATGGTTTTTTTTTTTTTCCCGAAAGCAAACCTGAGAAATTTCAGATGCTGCGGCAGGATGGATATATGGAAATAAGCATCCTTTAAATATATCGTGACGAACCAGTCCTCGGACCTGATTGACGCCACGATTGAAGGAATTGTCAGCATTTTGAATTTGTATCTCTCAGAGATTGGTTTAGATGTCTGAGATCTAGAATGGGCCTCAGCCCTCCGTCCTTCTTCGGTACAATAAAATATCGGCTGTAAAAGCCTGCTTTGCTCTCGAGTGGGGGAACATACTCTATTGCCCCCTTTACCAGGAGAGCATTGACCTCTTCCTTTAATATGATAGCCTTTTCTGGGCCCACCTCGGTGGATAACACCCCTCTGAACCTGGGAGGACGGTAAGAAAACTGAATCCTGTAGCCTTTTTCTATCACATCCAGCAGCCATTTTGTGGCATTTTTTAATTTTCTCCACTCAAGGAGAAAATGCACTAAAGGAGTCAATCTCAAGAGATTGACTGTGGGAATGTGATCCTCGCTGCCCTGAAGCGGAGGACCGGCAGGGCATAGCTGAGTAAGAAGAAAACCCTGTTTTTCTCTGTTTAATGTCTCCTTTAATAGAGACGGTACATAAGGGGTTAATTTTTTGTGTACATAAGGGCACATCGGGTGGACAGATTTTATCTGATCCCCGATGAGGGGCGCCCGCCGAGGCCCCGCATAAGCGTCAGGACCTCTTAAAGGGACACAAGGCAGCATTTTTATGTTAATAAATCATCTTCGTAAGTCGGTATATGGTTAAATGACTCATTACATGACGAATGAAGACTCTCTCGCCCGCCCCTACCGTCTGTAGGAAGAATACCCCACTTGCAAGTTCGCTGTATCCGACCCGGTGTCCTTCAGTCTCGTATAGTCTTAGATATAGAACGCGTTTACTCCCAGACACTAGGGGGAGCTAGTAGAGAAATAATACTCAGACTTGCCTTGTGTGCCTTTAAATGCAGCCTTTCTGTTAGTGACAACGACTGTTCTTAAATCAGTCTATAAATGCCTATGTGGATGTTGTTGTTGTTGCTGCTGTTGTTGTTGTTGCTGCTTTCTCATCCCCCAAGCTCTCTGAGGGGGGCACGAGAAGCAACACTCTGTTTTTGCTGCTGTCTATATGTGCTCGAATGTGGTTGTGCAGTGGATGCAGATCTGGGGGGAAAAATGCGACGGGGCAAAAACTTTTTAAATGCTTCTGCCTGTCTTTTTTCTTCCTGAAAACGGCTCACAACTATATCAACTGCTTCGCCAAACAATCCTGTACTGGCGAGCGGTGCGTCTAGAAGAACTCTTTTATCTTTCTCCTTCATACCAGATAAGTTAAGCCACAAATGCCTCTCTGTTGTGGTCATAACTGCCATTGAACGACCCACTAATTGAGCCGTCTCTTTTGTAGCACGGAGAGAAAGGTCCGCTGCCCTCCTAAGCTCATCTAATTATTCAGGATTAATAGGTTCACCCTCTTTAATGTCCCCCAATAAATCTGCCTGGTATGCTTGGAGTATGCCCATTGTATGCAAACCTGCTCCAGCGCGACCTGCAGTCATATATGCTTTATTTATTAAGCCGGAGGTAACGCGACACGGCTTTGTGGGAAGCGTCAGTGTTTTTAATAATGTTGCTGACTCGTGTAATAAATAAGATGCAAGGTTGCTCTCAATACTGGGCATTTTGCCATAGCCAGATTCCTTAAAGCCCAAAATAGAAGAGAAACTCGCTGATGTATTAAACAAAAGACAAGATGAGTAAGGTTTATTCCACGATTTAATAACCTCCTGATGTAAATCGGGAAAGAAAAGTAAACCCCGACGCTGAGGTTGTGCACCTTTTTTCAAAAACCTCTCATCAAGTTTACTGGTTGCTTTTGTCACAAGGTGACGATCTTTCTAAGGGCGGAACCAAAGTTAGGGAAGTTTTGGTTCCGCCCGGAAGGTTTCCCCACCGGGCCACATATGAAGACGGACCTTTTTACTTCCTGGTTTCCAGGGAAACGCTATCAGGGCTTTACGAGCCACAGGTGTGAAGCATCAATGAAACGAAGTGTGATTGGAGGTTGCGGGAAGATGAAGCATTTAAATAGCCTGTGGGAACACAAAGAGAGGGCGATTGACACGAGAGCGATGTACACGAGAGGGGACTGACACGGGGGAGCTCCTTTGCCAAAGGCAACACAAAGACACGCACCTTCTGAAGAGCCCGAAGGCTCTGGTAATCCGGGGATCGCTAAAGCGAGCGGAGAGAGGACAGAGCCACAGGAGGCGAAAGGAAGGCAAGCCGTGGATCTTTTGAAATCCACTGTTGTGTTGGTGTGTATTGTATCGCCGAGTTGGGCTCGCCGGATACGCTATATTTGGATCGTTGTATTGCTCTCTCTCTCCATGTTTGGATCATAGATCGATGTAAGTAAGGATATCGAAGACCTTATAGGTGAAGTGCTAGACGGACACTGACATTGGATGAGAGAAACGGAAGAAGAGGAAAAACTTACCGTTGTGAGTATACATCTGTGGAAAAGTGGTGTTGGTGGCTGGAAAGCGCCCTGTCTGGGTACCTGGAGTTATTATAGCGTGAAGACAACCTAGGACGAAGAAAGACAGAGATTGTGAGTAACCAAATCCCTTGAAGTAGGTGTTTGTACATATTTGACTTATACATCGTTTGAGTGTTTTTAAGAGAGATTGAGTGGCCCTACCCCTGTACCAGCGTGGTGGGTGAGCCGAAGGTTTCGTGTGAAAGCAGCTACAGCGACGACAACAAACAAACGCTAGGCCGTCTGCCATCTCCCTATTCTCGCCCAGAGCGAAGTGGAAGAGGACGGGTGTCTATTGTGTGCACTGAGCGTGGTGGGTGAGTCTTTGGAAATTTTCACTTGAAGTGGTGCTGTGTAATGCCGTGTATTGCAGTGTGAGTGCTGTGTCTTGTTTGACGTAACCCCGCCTTCAGTCACTCGTCCCGGGACGACGAAGAGGAAAGAACGGCACTAGAGAATACCTGTACAATAATGCTGTAGTGTGTTTTCAGTTTCACAGAATTACAGAGTGGCGGCGAAGAACTGTGCGAGTGGCAGTGTGTGTGAGTACTACACCTACTATTGCTACCTTACTTGTGTCCTTTTCATCATCACAGAGTAGAGGCGAAAGAGATCCGCTGGCCCGAGGTCTCGACGAAAGGGCGCCCCGGTCCAGTTTTCGATTGACCAACGGGTCTCGAGGAAAGGGTAGCGCTCGACCCGGTGTGCCGGCGTGGCTTTCTCGCCCCTCTGTCCATCAACGAGTTCGCCGAGAGGGTCTTGGCCCCCGGCGTCCCATTACAAATCATTGCTAAATCGCCGCATTGCAGAACCAGCCAGCGTAAGCTCGCCACCCTGTAAAGTTTCCATATAACCTGTTATGTCTGCTGATTGACAGGAAAGTGAGTGAGTCGTGAGAGCTGTGGAGAGAAAGAGAGCCAACGTGAACACTGAGATATTGAGCTGTGGAGAGAGCCATACCTACCTAGAAGCTGTAACCAGCGCAGAGGTGAGCGAACGTCTTGAGAACGATTCACTGTGTCCCTGTATCCCAGCAGCCGTCTGTGGAGAGAAAGAGAGCCATACCTACCTAGAAGCTGTAACCAGCGCAGAGGTGAGCGAACGTCTTGAGAACGATTCACTGTGTCCCTGTATCCCAGCAGCCGTCTGTGGAGAGAAAGAGAGCCAACGTGAACACTGAGATATTGAGCTGTGGAGAGAGCCATACCTACCTAGAAGCTGTAACCAGCGCAGAGGTGAGCGAACGTCTTGAGAACGATTCACTGTGTCCCTGTATCCCAGCAGCCGTCTGTGGAGAGAGAGAGAGCCCACGTGAACGCTAAGGAAATGAGCTGTGTGAAAATCCAGTTGGTGGTGGAGGAGGAGAGCCTAGAGTGGCCGTTATTTTAAGTCCCCCTTTTTCCCTTCCCTATTTATTATTTTTAAGTAAATTAAATAAAGTACATTTTAATTTATGCTTACCTTGTGTGTCTGGTCATTGGGGTGGCTTTGGGAATCTCCTCGAGGTGGAGAAAGGGGCGTGACCTTATTTACACCTGGGTCCACCCCTACCTGTGACAGATTTGGCGTAGTCGGCAGTCCACCTCGGGTTGAGACCAAGGTCCCCCAATGACCTACCACGTTTTTTAAAGTACAGTTCCCATCAACGCATTATCAGTCCCCAAACAACGCGTTCTCGGGACGAGAACGGATTGGCGGGGGAGGATGTCACAAGGTGACGATCTTTCTAAGGGCGGAACCAAAGTTAGGGAAGTTTTGGTTCCGCCCGGAAGGTTTCCCCACCGGGCCACATATGAAGACGGACCTTTTTACTTCCTGGTTTCCAGGGAAACGCTATCAGGGCTTTACGAGCCACAGGTGTGAAGCATCAATGAAACGAAGTGTGATTGGAGGTTGCGGGAAGATGAAGCATTTAAATAGCCTGTGGGAACACAAAGAGAGGGCGATTGACACGAGAGCGATGTACACGAGAGGGGACTGACACGGGGGAGCTCCTTTGCCAAAGGCAACACAAAGACACGCACCTTCTGAAGAGCCCGAAGGCTCTGGTGATCCGGGGATCGCTAAAGCGAGCGGAGAGAGGACAGAGCCACAGGAGGCGAAAGGAAGGCAAGCCGTGGATCTTTTGAAAGGAGCACCCCGAAGAGTGCATGTGGCGGATGTTATCCACTGTTGTGTTGGTGTGTATTGTAGCGCCGAGTTGGGCTCGCCGGATACGCTATATTTGGATCGTTGTATTGCTCTCTCTCTCCATGTTTGGATCATAGATCGATGTAAGTAAGGATATCGAAGACCTTATAGGTGAAGTGCTAGACGGACACTGACATTGGATGAGAGAAACGGAAGAAGAGGAAAAACTTACCGTTGTGAGTATACATCTGTGGAAAAGTGGTGTTGGTGGCTGGAAAGCGCCCTGTCTGGGTACCTGGAGTTATTATAGCGTGAAGACAACCTAGGACGAAGAAAGACAGAGATTGTGAGTAACCAAATCCCTTGAAGTAGGTGTTTGTACATATTTGACTTATACATCGTTTGAGTGTTTTTAAGAGAGATTGAGTGGCCCTACCCCTGTACCAGCGTGGTGGGTGAGCCGAAGGTTTCGTGTGAAAGCAGCTACAGCGACGACAACAAACAAATGCTAGGCCGTCTGCCATCTCCCTATTCTCGCCCAGAGCGAAGTGGAAGAGGACGGGTGTCTATTGTGTGCACTGAGCGTGGTGGGTGAGTCTTTGGAAATTTTCACTTGAAGTGGTGCTGTGTAATGCCGTGTATTGCAGTGTGAGTGCTGTGTCTTGTTTGACGTAACCCCGCCTTCAGTCACTCGTCCCGGGACGACGAAGAGGAAAGAACGGCACTAGAGAATACCTGTACAATAATGCTGTAGTGTGTTTTCAGTTTCACAGAATTACAGAGTGGCGGCGAAGAACTGTGCGAGTGGCAGTGTGTGTGAGTACTACACCTACTATTGCTACCTTATTTGTGTCCTTTTCATCATCACAGAGTAGAGGCGAAAGAGATCCGCTGGCCCGAGGTCTCGACGAAAGGGCGCCCCGGTCCAGTTTTCGATTGACCAACGGGTCTCGAGGAAAGGGTAGCGCTCGACCCGGTGTGCCGGCGTGGCTTTCTCGCCCCTCTGTCCATCAACGAGTTCGCCGAGAGGGTCTTGGCCCCCGGCGTCCCATTACAAATCATTGCTAAATCGCCGCATTGCAGAACCAGCCAGCGTAAGCTCGCCACCCTGTAAAGTTTCCATATAACCTGTTATGTCTGCTGATTGACAGGAAAGTGAGTGAGTCGTGAGAGCTGTGGAGAGAAAGAGAGCCAACGTGAACACTGAGATATTGAGCTGTGGAGAGAGCCATACCTACCTAGAAGCTGTAACCAGCGCAGAGGTGAGCGAACGTCTTGAGAACGATTCACTGTGTCCCTGTATCCCAGCAGCCGTCTGTGGAGAGAAAGAGAGCCATACCTACCTAGAAGCTGTAACCAGCGCAGAGGTGAGCGAACGTCTTGAGAACGATTCACTGTGTCCCTGTATCCCAGCAGCCGTCTGTGGAGAGAAAGAGAGCCAACGTGAACACTGAGATATTGAGCTGTGGAGAGAGCCATACCTACCTAGAAGCTGTAACCAGCGCAGAGGTGAGCGAACGTCTTGAGAACGATTCACTGTGTCCCTGTATCCCAGCAGCCGTCTGTGGAGAGAGAGAGAGCCCACGTGAACGCTAAGGAAATGAGCTGTGTGAAAATCCAGTTGGTGGTGGAGGAGGAGAGCCTAGAGTGGCCGTTATTTTAAGTCCCCCTTTTTCCCTTCCCTATTTATTATTTTTAAGTAAATTAAATAAAGTACATTTTAATTTATGCTTACCTTGTGTGTCTGGTCATTGGGGTGGCTTTGGGAATCTCCTCGAGGTGGAGAAAGGGGCGTGACCTTATTTACACCTGGGTCCACCCCTACCTGTGACACTTTCACTTTCTGTTCGTCTGCTGGCCAGTCAATGTTAAGCTTTGTAACTGCATGCGAAACAACCTCTAATAGTTCTTCATAACAGGGTGAAAGGGAATAATCAGTGAATTCATTTGTGTTTTCTGCTTCAACACTCATTACATCTACATCCTCAGAACTAGAGTAATTCAAAGCACTCCCGGTCGGGGCGGGAGAAGCCGACTCGCGGGCTCCCGTATCCCTCACGGAAGAAACGGAGGCAGAGGGTTGAGAAAGGACAGACACCGTCTCATTACGCTCATTAAGCTCCATTTGCGAGCCCCATGAATGTAACTGACGAGCCGCCTCGGTGGCCGCCGGTCCACAACCACGAGGCTCGCGGGGTTTGCCGGACTCATCAAACAACGCCATACGAGAGCGCAGTACTTTAAAGGGCATTCTCTCACAATGCACACACGCCTCCCCCTCGAGGAAAGCGTGTGTGTGGTCCGCACCCAAACATATAACACACAGCTCGTGAGTATCCCTGTCAGTAATATATCTAGGACAGGGGGTAACACACTTTCTAAATCCCTTTCTTTTCTCCATTTTTAAACTATTCTAAACTCACTAGACACAGACACATTCACATAAGCGTTCGCTGAAATAGCTGAAGCTGTTTGACCTATATTAACTCCTCCTATTTATAGCCTTGCGTTGCCACGTCACACTTGACGTCATCCGCCGGCGTCTATATATATACACTAGTTGACACAATATTCACGCGCGTCACGCTGCATAGCGTTCCCCAAATGTCATTAACATGACACAGCGTCAAGTATCCCTTGAAAGGGAATGTTAATTATCATTATAGTAAAACATTCATTATTATAACTGCAAGCTAGGTCTGTAATTCAAGTTTTGATTATTCAAGTTTTGTTTGATTTTTCTTTTCTCATCTTCAGATAAATAAAAAGCTAAAAAGTGCTGGGCTGAAAAACGCATACATAAGCTGGAAAAAGGAGGAAGGTGGAGAGGTGTTTCATCTCAGCAAACGTGCAGTGAATTCAAGTACTACATGTGATACGATTCTTCCACTTAAAAATTAAAGCAGCCTCAAGAACATTTAAACAATACGTTTAATGTTTCAATTGTCTTATGTTAATGCATGGGGATTGATGTGATTATGAGGTAAATAATATCTATGAATACAGCACACCCTGATATTTTACTCATTTTCTAAGCTAGCTTATGTTTTTCTATTTAATTTAACATTTTTTACATTTAATTTTGAAGGAAATTCAATAAGGAACAGTGTGTGTACTATTCCCAACTTTAGGTGAGGCTATGTAAAAATGTGCAGTACACAACACTCTTTGAAAACTAATGATTAATATGAAACTTAAATATTTAATTTAAAATATTTCTAATTTGTTTATTGAGCTAGCTAATGGAAATAAAGAAAAAATAGAAAGTTTTTAATTGTGATGGCCTTTTTTATATATCATGTCTACTGTTTTCATACATTTTACAACAATAATACACAGCTTCTCATTTTGGGTTGTTACAAAACATTTCAAATTAGGTTACTTTTAGTATGTTAAAGAATCACTGAAGAAACCCTTTTGCAACACTTCTGTCATTTTTATGTCATTCACTTGTTTTATATTATTACCATGGTAGGGTGATGTCTTTAATACGGAGTAAGATCATGTCAAAGATTGAAATCATGGTCAAATTAATGGTTGAAATCAAACTTTGATGCATGTAACTGTATATCAGAGAATTAGATAACTGGAAACCTCCACGCAGGTGTGTTGGAGCTTCTTATAGTCATGGAAAGCCACCAGATGGCACTTTGTTTTTGAAACCATGCAAGAGACCTAACAATTATGAGAATAACATGTGCCAAGAATAAAATGCAGACTGTCATTAAACAAAACACCTTAAAGACATCAAAATTGATTGTTTTGTGAAACACATTTTCTGTAATCATTTTAAGTTTCTGTTCTCCAGGTCAGAACACAACTCATTCACACAAATCAAATAGTGAAACACTGACGGTAGCTAAATGTCAATAAAAACTTTGATAACAGCGTTTCAACTAACCAATGATATGTGACTAAAACTTGTTTTTTCCCCTCGCCATAAATCAATCAAAACATTGTTTCGACTGATGTTGGTAGGTTGACTAATTTCACGTCCACTGCACTAGCAATTATTTTTAAATTAAGGAAACATAAAAGGAAACCCCTTGTACTTAGTGGCAGCATATAAGGTGTTTCTTGGAGGTAATTGTACATTATTTTAAATCAAAAGAGATGTAGGAGTGTTATCCAAACATTATTGGAAAAAAGGTTCTTATACTTGGGAGCTGACACGTATTGAGGTGTTTCTGTAATGTTTTAGTACATCCCATGTCATCTTCAAATAATAATTATGTGACTTTCGTACATCAGGTGACCTGAAAATGTGAATAAACTGCTTCTATTGCAATAGCAATGATTCCATCACCATTATTTTATGTGTAATACACAGGGGTGCACATAACTTTTTTGTCCTGGTTCTCAAAGGAGCACCTGGAGATGTTGCTTGGTGCTCACACTATTCATAGTGCCGACATCCTACATGCTGTCAATATCACTAATCTCCTGACTACTCTATTTGCCATATCACTTTGGTTAAAACCTGGTAGACGAAGATGTACAGATGTGGCCTTTAAAAATGCGCGTCTCTGAGAGCAGAATGCCGCGAGCACTTCCAGAATTCTGCGGCATTCTGCAAAATGGGTGTTCGGTGGGGGACGCAGGAAATAAAAAAAAACTGTAGCGGGCAGTCGTGTTTCATGTAGGCCATACTGACGACAATTTGTGTGCTCGACTTCATGCTGAGCATATACTGTATGATATTGAAGTAACATGAAATGAATTATCGGTGTTTAGGCAATAGACTTGATGTCATACAAATGCACGCTTTTTGGCAAACATTTCGTTGGCAAAGTTTTCTTTTGCCAGTTACATAAAAATTCACATATTGTACATAAAAATCCAACTTAAACGTGCATCATTTTTCTTATTTTATTTCAATTCAATTCAATTTTTCAATTCAATTTTATTTATATAGCGCTTTTCACAATTGGTGATTGTTTCAAAGCAGCTTTACATTAATAGAAGCAGTGGAAAGCACAGAAAATCGACAGATAACACAACATAATACACATTAGCACATGCAGCTAAATTTGCTGCGACTATGAATCAACATTATAAGCGTGCGTATTACTAATGTAACGTAAAGAAGAGGATGTTAAGTTAAGCCCAAGAAGGCTGCCTCCCCGTGTTGAAAAACCCCCTAGGAGAACCCCCCCCTCAGACTTTTTAGCCGGGGAATTAAAAAAAAGTTCTAGGAGGGAAATACCCTTGGGAGATATATATATATATTTATATATTTATATATATATATATATATATATATATATATATATATATACAGTGTTTCCGCTATATACATTCAACCGTGGCGGCCCGCCACTCCTAAAACATCCCCGCCACGCCTGCGGTTGTGGATAGAAGGGATACAGCAAACGAAATCTCGTTGGATGAGCACTGTTTTATCCTAATCCTTTAACCAAACCCTCTAAACACAAAATTTCACACGATTGTAGGATGTATTTGTATCCAATTTAGCCAGAACCGCTGTTTTCATCCTAATAATCCTACCTCCAAATCTACTCCTTAACTTTTCGGCATTTGCTGTATCCCTTCTAGACAAAACCCACAGCGTCAGCTCGCAAAAAGCTACCGAAATGTCCGCTCTGCGAGACTGGCTGTCTAGAAATAAATTCCTTTCTGGATTTGCGTTGTTCACTCATTTATAAATAAGTCTCCTAAAATATCATAATTTCCTCAATGGGTTTAGTTTTATGCACAAATAGTTTTAAATCAACAGAGGATTATTAAGCTACGTTTCTGTTTTGAGAAATAATAATAAAATAAATAAGCCTATACGAAATATGTTGCACTTAAATAATTATTAAATTGACAAAACAAATAAAAAAGTATTTGAGTTTCTGTTCTTTTTTTGTGACGCGCTCTAAAACCAAACCAGCAGAAAGCACGTCATGTTTTTAATGATTATAAATAACCACAAGGTTTTCTCCTTATTGTGAGTTTACACAAATAAAAATACATCATTTGAAGTTTCGAATGTTGTTTTACTTTTATCTTTATGACTATAAATTTAGGGTAATTTAAGCTGCAAGGTCATCACGCATATGATGTTCACCGGCGCATATCTACACCAACACAGCGCAGGGCTGCGAGAAAAGACATTATTAAACTTTTGATTTAACATATTACGAGTTTTTTGGACATTCATTTGGAATCACTGTACTCATATTATCAACTTATCGGGCCATTTGTTATTCAGTATAGGCTATAAGCGCAGCGCACTGCTGAGCGCTCAGCTGTCAGTCAATCGTCTGTGCTTTAGATCGACACTCACAAAGTTTCACATTAAATGATAAGATATTTGTCCAAAAACAAAAGGCTAAATACTGAATACTACTTATATGCGACTGCAAGACATTAATAGTCGAATCTGTTTGTAAGGAAACTTACATTATTTCCGTGGAAGAGAAGAACGTTGGTAATAGAAACTTGAGGCAGACGGTGAGACTGTTTTATCTGTTTTCAGACGAAACAGCAGGGTCGGGGTACCCGCGGGTGAACCGCATAATATTTGATCTAACGGGTGTAATAGGCTATTTGCGTGTCATTTGTGTTGTAGATGCAGGTCGGGACTCAATAGACAAGAGTAAAATGCGGGTCTAACATCCAAGACCAAAATTCGACTCGTTTTTAAATGTCCCGTGCTTATTTGTGTTTAAGATCTGTCTGAAGACCGGTAAAGGTTTATATTTAACTGCGCGATTTGCAGTGTGACCGGCTCTGGGTCACAGTCTTTATGTCAAATGGTACGGGTGTGAAATAAAATTGCTGCTGATGTCGGATAACTGGTCGGTTGTTCTGTCAATCACAGCGGTGCGGATTATCAAACAGGACTGCATGACTTTGTAACAGCTCTGTACGCTAAACACGAGGACGAACTTGCAATGCACACTACATTAAAACTACAATGAAATATCCGAACTACGTACGTAGCTGTGTAACGTTTTTTTAAGAAAATACAGTTTAGATCAAACATAGAAAAGCAATATGCTATAAATATAAGGAAAAGTAAATGACAGCGTGAAAATTATAAAAAAATACATGTTAGTTTACTGTAGCCTATATTCTACATTAATTTTTTTTTACATTTATAATCCTCATGGGCGCCCCCTGCCGCCACAGCTGAAAAAAATCCAAGAGGAAACACTGATATATATATACATACATAGAAACGGATAAGGAGATTAAGTGGAGGTTTAAGCGGGTTCTGCCGGTGGTCGTTGGTCAGGCATCAACTGGGCATCACGTTGAAGGTCAGCCAGTAGATCAGAGGTGTGCTGATTTTCACATTTACCAGAACTGGGTCTGTTTGTCTCATTGTCCTCGGGGTCGAGGATGAGACATGAAGAAAGAAAATTCTATTAGCGTAGGGGCCATTCACATGTATACACATGTACACATACATATACACACACACATATATGTATACACATACACACACATATACATATATGTATTGAAGATACAATGTCACCCCCTTTGATAGATTCTGCACAGTTTGGTTTAGGGAGAACCAGGAAAATGCACGGGCCTGCGCATGTTTTTGGAGATCAACACACTGACTCCCTTAGAAGGACTAAAGTCCCGCCCCCGACCAGTGGCCTTAACGCCACAAATCTATACCCACCGAGCTTCATTGAAATCCAGTCGAGCAACGGAGTAAAGGGGAGACGAGGACGAGACTGCGCTGCCATCTCCCTGATCCCTGTCTGGGCATCACAGTACTCAGAAACCTCAGGAGGAGGGCTGAGCAAGTGATAACATTATGCCATACATACCTTTCAATCACTCCTCTGCGCTTGGCAAATAATAGCCCGATTCAGGGTTTTATTAGTCGAGTTTTGGAGTTTTGGCCTTGTTTTGTGGTTTGTATGTGGACAAAGTAGCGTTCTATTCTTTTTCCTTATATGTAGCCTTTTCTATTTTAGAAACATTTGTTTTTGAAAGTTTATGCCCCGCTCATGGTTTGCTGCACATATGTAAACGAGTAAGGAGAGATTAAACATTTCTTAAGAATATTAATAACATTTTCCATCTTTTGAAGTGTTGATGAAAATGAGGATTTAGTGTATTTATTTATTAGGTTGTACAAACTAGCTATTGTGAGATGACTACCATTACTAAAACAAATTATGTGAATGCTTTGTTAAAGAGAAAAGTTTTAAGTCTAGATTTAAAGGTATCTACTGTGTCTGATTCTCGGACAACAGTTGGTAAATCATTCCAGAGCTTAGGGGCTAAGTAGAAAAAGGATCTTCCACTTTTAGACACTTTTGATATTTTAGGGATAATTAAGAGACCAGAATTTTGAGACAGCAGTGCACATGATGGATTGTATTCTGATAGTAATTCTCTAAGATATGAGGGTGCAAGGCCATTTAAGGCTTTTTAAGTGATTAGTGATATTTTAAATTGTATGCGATATTTAACTGGTAGCCAGTGTAAAGATGCCAGAATTGGACTTATGTGGTCATACTTCTTAGATCGAGTAAGCACTCTTGCAGAAGCGTTTTGAACTAGCTGAAGCTTGATTACCTGATTTGCATGGCATCCTCTGAGTTACGAGTTACAATAGTCTATTCTAAAGGTCATAAAAGCATGGATAAGCTTCTCTGCATCTGATGCAGACAGCATATGGCGTATTTTTTAGATATTTCTAAGATGGAAGAATGCTGTGCGGCAGACATAGGAGATATGGCTATCGAAGGACAAATTGCTGTCGAACATCACGCCTAAGTTCTTAACCGTGGAAGATGGCACCACCGTGCAGCCATCTATGGGCAACTTGTAATCTGTCTTATTATGTTTGTAGCGATTCGGTTCGATAATAAGTATCTCTGTCTTATTGGAGTTTAGCATGAGAAAGTTATGTGCCATCCAGTCACTAACATAGCTAATGCAGTCTGTTAGCTTAGACAACGTGTGTGTTTCGCTGGGATGTGAGGAGAGGTAAAGCTGGGTATCATCCGCAAAGCAGTGAAAACTTATGTTATGTTTCCTAATAATGTCTCCTAGAGGTAACATATATAACGAGAACAGGATAGGACCTAAAACTGATCCTTGCGGTACACCGTATTTAACCAGGGAGTTATATGACTCTAGCGATTGGTTAAATACGACCTAAACCAGGGTAAAGCCTAACCATTGACACCAACATAGTTTTCTAGTCTATTGAGTAAGATTGTGTGATCTATTGTGTCAAAGGCTGCGCTAAGGTCTAGTAATATAAGGATTGAGATTTCACCACGATCGGATGTTAATAGGAGGTCATTTGTAACTTTAAGCAGCGCTGTCTCTGTGCTATGGTGGGGCCTGAGATTAGAGATTGGTCTAAAGTTATTAAGATCTCCCTGGTCAAGGTGGGTTCTTTTAATCAGTGGTTTAATAACTGCTAGTTTGAAAGCTGTTGGAACGTATCCTATTTCTAGCGATGAGTTAAAGATATTGAATATTGGGGCTGACACTACAGGGAATACCTCTTTAAGTAATTTTGTGGCAACGGGGTTTAATATACAGGACGATGATTTGGAAGATGTGACTAGTTTAGAGAGCTCATCTATTGTAGTAGGTTTAAATGAATCAAGATGTTCGTAAGGTAATCTAGTGTTAAATGAACTAATGGGTAGAGTGGTGGCTGCTTGGGTAGCTACGATGTTTTCCCTAATAGCCGTAATTTTGTTAGAAAAGAAGTTCATGAAATCATTACTATTGTGTTGAAGTTTACTATTGGTTTCTGTTTGTTCTTTGTTTCTAGTCAGTTTCGCAACTGTGGTAAAGAGGACATGAGGGTTATTATCATTCTCATTTATAAGCTTGCTGAGATAGGTAGATCTGGCGGTTTTAATACCGCCATACCTCTAACTATGTGCTTCTATAATTTCTTTCCATTTTTCTAGCTGCCTTTTTAAGGGCTGCGGTGTGATGGTTAAACCATGGACCTGGCGGTTTTTCTTTGATTCTCTTTTTTCGAATGGAAGCAACAGCATCCAACGTGTTAGAACAGACATTGTTCAGGTTTTCTATTACAATATCTAGATCGTCACAGTTATCTGCTACATGTTTCATTTGGGACAGGTCTGGAAGAGTGCTAATAAAGCTATCTTTGGTGGTGGAAATTATTGTTCTGGCTAGTCGGTAGCATGCTGTGGGTCGAGTGATCCTATCTAGAAGGACAGTGTATGACACAAGGTAATGGTCAGAATCTGCATCACTCTGAGGTGATATTTCATTTCATATAAGTCATTAATATTGAGTCCGAGTGACAGAATTAAGTCTAATGTGTGCTTACGTGTATGCATGGGCCCTGACCCGTTTTGTTTAATACCGAGAGAATTTAGAACATCCATAAACGCACGTCCTAATGCATCTTTTGGGTTATCCTCATGGATATTAAAATCACCAACGATAAGAGCTTTATCTACAGTGACTACAAGCTCAGACAGGAAATCTGTTATTTCTTAAAGGAAATCTGCATGGTGGCCCGGAGGTCTATAGATTGTAGCTAAGGCAAAAGAAAGCTGTTTGTTGCGATCAGTTATTTCCATATTTAACAACATAAGTTCAAATGATTTAAATTTTAGTTCAGCCTTTTGGTTTATTTTAAAAGTTTTGTTGTATATTGTAGCCACACCACCCCCTCTCCTCTTTAATCGAGGTTCGTGTTTATAATAATAGTCTTGTGGGGTGGATTCGTTTAAGCTAAAGCTAACATTTTTAACATTTAAGATACGCGTGTTGTGTGTATTTCCTAATTATACGCTTTTGGTGAAATTGCACCAAAACTAACTTTTTTTTAAATCTTTTTTATGAGCTCAAAAATTTTAATATAATGTGCTATTGCTGAAAATTGCCCATCTCTAATGGAGAATATTCAGTTGTAGAGCCATTTGAAACTCGAAAGTCATCACTTTATTTTGTCCAATTGTTTTCCATTTTGTGGGTGGTAAAACTCCTGTGTGCGTCGTTCAAATTTATTAAAATTTCGTTCACTTGTAGTAATTAAACTAAATGTATATTACAATTTCATGAATGTTTTTAATCCTTAGTTGCTTTGAGGGGAACCAAACTGACAGCCGCGACAGCGGAGATTGTCACGTGCCTACAAAAGGGTATTGGAAAAAGCTTGCGTCTGACCTGCAGCGATATCATTGTGATTTGTTGGGGTGTCAGCCAGTGAGTCCTCTGATTCTGACCTTGTTCTTTTCATTGTATTTTCATTTTAAACGAGCAGCTATGGTTGCGCGTTTCACACACCTCTCCTGACGTTGTGAACACTAGGCTTGTTCGACTTCATGCGGCGCCGCAAGAACCGACAGCAGGATGACGTCAAAGTACCGCGAGAATGATTCAAGAAATCATATTTCGTCTCGCTCTCGCAATACTTTGACGTCCTCCTGCTGACGATTCTTGCGGTGTCGCATGAAGTCGAACAAGCCTATTGACAGCAGCAAAAGCGACGCATGCGCTTTTAACTTGTAAAACTCAAAGGTGTATGAGTAATGTAGTCTCTGCTCTCAGTGGGGACGAATTAGGAAGCGTGCATTGTGAAGGGCGCATTGAAAAGCGGCAGTGCAGCCAAATGATTAAACTAAAGTTTACTTACAAATTTAAAAAAATATTTTTTACAGTGTATTAATAAAACGACATGATGGAAGTTAATTCCAAAATTTAATTAATTGTACATGGTTTAGCTGCTAGTTTTAGCAGCTACCATTGACACAGAGTCAAGAAATTAAAAACCACCCACCCCCAGGTCTGCCAATCAAAATTCGACAACACAAATAATTAAGATATTCATTGTAAATAGAGTTAAGTGTATTAGGCTCACACTAAATTCTCTTTTGCACTTAGTATAAATGCGCATTGCACATACAGTCAACCTAATAGTTGTATGCGCTGTTATGCTGGCAAGAAGGGGTTGACGTCACTTTGCTGTTTTAATAGGAATGTTAAATACACATGTAACCTTTTTAAATGTCTGCTAATTCATATAAATTTCAAATATTGTTTAAGACAAGTAAATGGTCAGAAATAAAAAAATCTGATATAAATACAATAGAACAAACATACAAATTAAATAAACAGTTCTGTTCATGTTTTCAGGCTGGTCTGTAATTTTCAAGTAAGTTAGAGTACAGAAACTAAATAAAGTATCAGATAATACTGCATAGCATTTACTGTGTATATTGTGTAATTCCTTTTTAAAGTTACAAACGTTATTTAGTCAAGACAAGGAAATTATGATCTTCTTTGTCTGTGGTTTGATTAATATTAAAAGCAGCATCAGGTTTATACTCTAAAAATGGGTATACTGTCACTTTAAATGCATGGATCCAATACATTGTTACACAAACGCATTTTTTCCTCAACTGCCTGTATTTATTTAATGTGTAAAAGACTTTTACTACTATAATCACGGCATTTTGATATGATTTAGTTTTAAAATGTCTGCTCAAGTACCAGAAAACAAAGCCTGGAGGGAGAGCCTTCTGCTTTTGGCCAATGCTTTTCTGTCTGCTGACGTACAGTCCAATAACCAGTTGTATTTTCTGGAAAGGTGGGATTGACCGACTGCCCTGCCAATGACGAAAGCGCACAGGATACGCAAACAGGATGCACGGCTCTCTGTCTGGCCACAAATCGGTCAATGACGCCACTAACAAAACACGCAGCATCTTCAATGCGCAGAAGGCGCCGCGTTTTGACGTGTTTTCTCCTTATCATAGCAGAATCAACTTAAAATACATCATTAATAATCATACACTGTTACATGTCTGAACGTTCCAGAGTTGTGTTAATAATATATTGTTTGGAACAAGTTGTGTGGAGTGCTCTCTTTTTTCTTGTCTCTCCCTCTCTCTCGCGCGCGCTCTGCGCTCGTTTGTGTGAAAGCAAGTGCAGCTGGTTTCGTGGTGCGGAGCTAAGGATCATCAGCTTGCTATATAAGCTTTGCGGAAAGCCTGGCTGGGGAGTTCACTCTCCTGCTACCCCGGGTGTTGCACGCGTGTGAGCGTGCGTCTCAGATATTGTGTGTAGCCTATTTGCCGGAGTGCCGGCTCAGTATTATAAACTCCTTGTGTGGAGATACCTTGTTAACGATATAGGCCGGTAAATGTCTATGTACACTTTTATGTTATTCTTTTGTGGACCAAGTGGGAGGCCTTTTTGTTTATAACTTTTTTCTCCTGTTTTAAGGTTTAGAAGGAAGGTAAGACGCCTGTATTTTGTTTTGGTTACTTCGTTTAGGGAAGCCCCTTTTAAAATTAGGCAGAACATTCCCTTTTTTTGTTTATTGTGTTGGCCGACTAACCCACTGACTTTGAGACACTTATCTTTTATATCAAAAGAAATAGCCTTCCAGAAAAAGAGAAGAATAAAACTTCCTCTACTTTATTTTAATACATTGTGGTGTGTTTGTGGGAGCAGGAGACGGGACTCCGGGCGGTACACGTTCACGTGTGCCATCCTATGTGTTATGTTTCTATGTTGTTGGCACAGTTCATAACATACACTTACGTGTTTGACGACATTTAAAACTGTGAAGGGTCTTCTTTAATATGTATACATTCACAATAACAATAGATCTTCGTTTATATAATCTGAAGTAAAGAGAGTAGTTTTTCCTGGTTGAGCTCATTATCTCGAATGCGGTCACCCCCAGAGGCTGTACACGCTGTTCACATGGTAATGAACATATGAGCAGTTTAAACAATAACAAACAAAGCGTAAAGTTTTATCAGATTTAAAGACTTTATCGCATGTTTGGATGATAAACTTTATACACACACGTGAGGAAGATCTTCATTTATGTCTGGACATTGAGGAAGAGAAGCGTTTATCTTTAACGTTACCTAAGAAGAAGAACAATGGAAGACGCAATGGAGGAGGATACTTGAAGTAAGTAACAGTTAATTCATCCTCATTTATATTTGCTATCATGTAATATGCTTATGGCTTGTGCAGTTCAGCCTACATAAGCGACCTCAGCAGACTGCACGCTTCGGATTGAAAAACTTTCGCATTGTTTACAAACGAGGACGCGTGAAGTCACGTAATGGCGGATAACTGTTACATGTCGTACAGTGTTAAACAGTTATTCACTTTCGTATCCTTCATGGCATCTTTCAGTAAGGCTGCACTGCAGTATCTTTTAAGTGTGTGCTGTAATATGATTCCATATATTGTTTACATGCTTGTTTACAAGCGAGGATGCGTGACTCATGTAATGGCGGATAACTATAACATTTTGTACAGTGATAAACACAGTAATTCACATTCTTATCCTTCATGGAAACTTTCAGTAAGGCTGCGCTGCAAGATCTTTTAAGTGTGTGCTGTGATATGAACTCCGACCCCAAGGTTTTCCAAACTGTATTCACCAGCAAAATGGAGAATAAAACAGCAAGTAACATGTTTATTGTATTGTTTTATTGTATATAATTAAATTTAATACATTAAAATATATGCTTAAAGGAACTATATGTTGCTGGACATTGTGGAATAACTGTACAACAATTAAATAAGAACGATGTACTTCCTAGTCTTGCCATTCTGTTGCATGATTTTGTTCTGTACATTTCTGCCATATTTACATATTCTCCACTAGCCACCACTGATAAACTACTAAATATATACATTTTCATTATCCGTGAGGCTGCTTTGCAACAGTGTGTATTGTAAAAAGCAGCAAACAAATATTTGCATTAAAATTCTCTCATAGGCTTAAAAGTCTGGTCACCCTAAATAAAGAGACAGCATAGTTAAAATTACACAGAATAATGTAACATTGCTATATGTTTTCTGGTATTGTTTATACAGTACAGGATGTCCAAACAAGAATGGCCACACTCAGGACACAGTTTGGAAAACTGATCAAGGATAAAGCAAGCGGTAGTGGCTTAAAACAGACAACAGCCAGGCAGAACTGGATCTTACAGCATTTGCAGTTCCTGAATGCATTCCATATGTTTTAAAAGACCTAGTTTTAAAAGACGCATTTCTCAGAGGGTAAGATTCATCTCCAACAAAATAAAATGGCATGACAATGTTGGTGTTTGGTAGAGCCTCAGCCGGAGGAAGGTTTTTTTTTCTTTCATCCAGGGCAGCTCGTAAATCAGAAAATAACAGCAAATAAACCTGAATCTGAAAGTCTACCTTGAACTCCCACATTTGTGTAAATAAATCTGTAGTTAGCATCCACTACAGTCATTAACAGGATGGAAAACCTGGACTTATAGTTGTAGAATGTGCTGCCACTTTTGGGGCCTGAGGAAATATGACCCACAGGTGGGCCAAAAGTAACATAACAAAACAAGATAGATTTTTGTGTTACACTTGTTTGTATTAATATACATTACTATGACCTTGTTAATATGTAACTGCATTTTTATTTTAAATTTCAGTTTTATCAAATGTTTCAAAAGCAACCAACAGTACAAACTTAAATTACTGAGAATGAAAAAAATTTCAACTGTTTGAACACTAAGAAAATGAAATTAAATCAAATTGGAATAATATAAATTTTCAACATATACAAAAGTATTAGCAGTGGGACAAAAGTAACAAGTGTTACTTTCGACCAGGCAGGAACTCCTCACATTTAAACTAGATTTACTTTTATTTTGAAAAACTCTTAGGACGGTTTCACATTTGGTGCGATTGCCTGGTCCGAACCCGAGTTCGATTGCTCCCCCTCCCCATGCCCCCCATGGACTGTGTTCACATATTATTTTTGCATCCGAACCGCGGTACGCTTGCATCATCAAGCTGCAGCCGGCGCGTTCTCATGTTGCTTGGTAACCGCTGTAATTGAGAAGACGGCAAGAGATGGGCTGCGTCCCAAACCGCATACTTCCATACTATATAGTAGGCGAAAAGCACTACTTCTTGTACTCTTTGCATACTATATAGTATGGAAGTAGGCGATTTGGGATGCAGCGATGATTTCTGAATGCCTCCGCAAAAATTGACGTCGGCGGACAGCCCGTTGTCATCGAAACGACTTTAGTATGTTTGGGGCAGACAGACGCAAGTGCGTTTCTGTATTATTTCTTTGAAAACAAAACCAAAGGTTTAAAAAAATAAGAACAAAAGTCAAGCAAGCATTCTATGCATTTTGTTGTCAAGGTAAGTGCACGCACATAAACACACGTCTGTTTTGGTGGGAAATTCCATATAATACGTAATTAACAGTGGTTCACTTCCGCGATTTGGTACGATTGCGCTCACATTAGCAGTGAACCGATCTGGAGTTCACATGAACCGGACCCCAGACCACCCTTTTTAAGCGGACTCGAGTACGTTTCGCGGGTGCGCACCCGAGTTCGGAAGACAGCGTTCACATCATCCAAATGTACCGAACTCTTATGTCAATCGAACCCGGGTGCGCACCAAAAGTGCTAATGTGAAAACGCCCTTAAGTCAAACTTCAGGGTGTGTTAGAGCACTAAATAACCTGTAGATCAGGGGTGTCAAACTCATTTTAGGCTGTGGGCCGGATGGTAAATAACGCCATGAAGTGCGGGCCGGATAATTTTTTTAAAGGGATTAGTTCGGCCAAAAACGATATTAAACCCATGATTTACTCACCCCCAAGCTGTCCGAGTTGCATATGTCCATCGTTTTTCAGACAAACACATTTTCTGATATTTTAGAAAATATTTTAGATCTTTCTGTTCATTAAATGTAATGTTACGGGGTCCAGCAATAGTCCACGACCTTCAAGTCCAAAAAAGTGCGTCCATCCTTCACAAATTAAATCCAAACGGCTCCAGGATGATAAACAAAGGTCTTCTGTGGGTAATCCGTGCGGTGTTGTTGTAGAAATATCCATATTTAAAATGTTATTAACGTTATAAACTACCTTCCGGTAGCGCCGCCATTTTGGAGTGATGCGCATTCAGGATGAGAGCTTACGCAGCGTACAGAGTTTCTCTGCTGCTGCTCTGTGCCCCCGCCCTCCGAATTTGTCATACGTCACTAAGAAAAGTGCGTACACTACGCTAATACTCTCTCCTGAGTCTAAGATGGCGGCGCTACCGGAAGGTAGTTTATAACGTTAATAACATTTTAAATATGGATATTTCTACAACAACACCGCACGGATTACCCACAGAAGACCTTTGTTTATCATCCTGGAGCCGTTTGGATTTAATTTGTGAAGGATGGACGCACTTTTTTGGACTTGAAGGTCGTGGACTATTGCTGGACCCCGTAACATTACATTTAATGAACAGAAAGATCTAAAATATTTTCTAAAATATCCGAAAATGTGTTTGTCTGAAAAACGATGGACATATGCAACTCGGACAGCTTGGGGGTGAGTAAATCATGGGTTTAATATCGTTTTTGGCCGAACTATCCCTTTAAACCTTAGTGTGCTGATAATTGTGTTAAAATTAACTTAACAAACCAATTAATTAGTTTGTTTAGCAAGAAAACCAGAGAAACACACAGCTCTGTGAAAACTACATTTCATAAGGTCACACTCATACTGTATATTATACACACAAATTTACATCTGCACAAAACCCACTGGCCTTATAGGTTGAAAAGCTTTAATTTAACTTCTTTTGCCTTAATGCCAAAATTATTTATAAACCATTCACTTTTCTTTGGAATATATTTGTCATGAGAACAGTCATTTAGAAAATGCTAGATGGGGCAGTGGCCCAAACCAAAAATGGCACTATGGGGGGTGGTACTATTATTATGGTTTTAATAAAGTATTATAAATATTATGTATTATATTACTAGCATCAACTTAGACAAGTGATTATAATGGGAAATATAATAAGAATTAAAGTGTGACAATCTGCAAAATATTCAATATGATTTACCTGCTGGCTTGATGGAGCTTTGAATCCATGTTTGCAATGTTGAATTGCTGCTAAAAGCCTCTCTTTCCGTTCTCTGTCGTTATTTTGTGAAGGCATTGGTGTTTTTTGTATTTTTTGTCTACAAAGAGTGCCAACAACAGCGAATTTAGTGTTTATATTAACTTAGATCTGATCGGGAACATTAAATCGATTAGACAAGCATTGTAACGTTAATAAGAATGTGGATATTTTGTTTTTGTAAGCTTGCTAAGTTGTTAGCACTTTTAGAACACTGACAGCAAATCATTACCGGAAGAAATACATAAACATACTTACAAATTACTAATTCTGCGGTTTAACAACTGATATAATGTAATGAATCTACCTGTTAATGCAACGAACTTTGGAAACTGTCGTCTTCGCTCTCCAGGCAGAGAGTGGACACAGAGATGCTGCGGAGCGGGCGAGAAAACACGAAGTGGATCACCGGAATCAGTGGATCTTTAGCGGTAACAATAAACCGGCAAGATTTTTGGGCACCGTGTTTAGTCTATGTTCTGCGTTTTGCTGCTTTCCGCAAGTCTCTCATATTAAAAACGAACTAGACACCCGCCTAAAAGGGTTTTTAAAATATGTATTTAATATTTAATAATACTGTATAAATCATCACGCGGGCCGGATTGGACACCTTTGCGGGCCGTATCCGGCCCGCGGGCCGCATGTTTGACATCCCTGCTGTAGATTGATCAGTATTGTAACACATGAAACGAGAAACAAAATGCGTTATAAGAAAAAAATGACCACTTTGGGTATTTACTTATTATGGTTGAAAACACCTTTATGAATCTACACACGGAATACGGTGAGTAAATAACGTGATATTTGTCAGCTCTGTCAAGGGTTTGTGTGTGATGCAAATGTTATTAGGGTTTTGTTACTTTTGTTTCGTCCCACGTTACTTTTGCCCTGGTTCTCCCCTATCTTCTGTTTTAGTAATCCGAATAAAGAAACTCAATGCAGGTTTAGAACATCATGAGGGTGAGTAAATGAAGACAGAACTTTTTGGTCCCAAATACAACTGGATTATGTCTTATTTTCGTGTTAGTTTCAACATTTAGTAAGTATTTTAAATTGCTAATTCATGTTAACTAATATTGTTAACTACAGTTAACAATTGAAACCTTATTGTAAAGTGTTACCCTTAAAGGAATCGTAATAGTGGTATTTCATATAGTAAAAATATTGTTTTATAAAAACAGTTGAAAGCATAATCAGTACTTGAATACCACTGGCCAATGAACCTTAAAGATAACTGACCGTACATGGTTTATAATATCCATACAGTAAAGAGCAGCCGTCAGAAACAAGTTCTGTGGTTTCCATGAAATCTAGGTGTATGTTTAGCTCATTTATTCGTCATTTTGCATCACAGGGTTGCAAAACCCTTAGGGTTTGGGTCGCTGGGGTACTGTCGATAATCACTTAGGGATGCTGGTGCTAATGCTGGTTTGGTGCTGGTATAGCTGGTGCTAATGCTGGTTTGGTGCTGGTTTAGCTGGTGCTAGTGCTGGTACCAAGGCTGGACTATGCCAATGTCGTTGGGGGCCGGTGATTGGCCAACGAGGTGCCCAAAAAGAAGCGACAGCGGCCCATTTGTTAATTTTCCATACTGACACTGGGCTGGCCCAATCATCTCTTAACAAGCTCCACCCCTCTGTTTCTTGTGTCAGAGGGACAGCCCATCTAAGAAACAGAGAGCGTTGATCTGACACAAGAAACAGAGAGCTAGTATCATACGGACGTATCATACATCTCACACTATTTTTGTCTGACCAACCCATATCATTCTTACATCGTGCAACGCAGCCCGTTACTTTATTTCTTTGTTTTAATGTAATTCATTAATGGTGCTACAATGCGCGGTGGCATTGTACTGCATTTTCCAAAAATTGTACTGCATTTTTTTTTGTCAGACCGGCCCAGGAGACACCTAATTAGCAGCCCATTGGTTCTTTTTTATTTGACATTTGGCTAGCACAATCACAACTTTTAAGGCATTTTATGAAGCATGCAGTGTGCATCTGTCAAAATAAGACTGTAAGCCAGAACTGCTTTTAAAACACTGTTAGATATCCTCTTGATAAAACGCAGTCAAAAACACAAGTGATAGACCAATGGCTGTCTGCAAAATGACAGTGATTACACTGCAATAAAATACAGTGTGGGCAAAATTATTAGGTAGCTACATCAAACTTTTGATCTGTTTTTATCAAACATATTTTACTAATTACAAACCAAATTAATTGTAATAACTACCATTAATTTTGTAAATAAGGCATTTATAAGTAATACATTAAGGGATCAAAATATTGATATACGCGAGACTGTGACGTCATTGTAACATTTATCAGGTCTCAGTGGTATCATAAGGTGTTCAGAATGGTTAGTTTAAACATTGTACACTCACTGGCTAACACTATTATTTTTAAAACCTGCAAAGCCTTTTACAGCGCTTACATTTTTGTAATGTCAGCTCTTATACTTTTTTACTTAATCATTATATGGAGTTGGTAATAACAGTCAGCCGCATCGTACGTCAGCTGCGTCACTGACTTTATGCGGCGCCGCAGTTGGATGAGGTCAAAGTACCGCGAGAAGACTCGCTCTCGCAGTACTTTGTCGTCATCTCTTTGTCAGTTCTTGCAGCGCAGCATGAGTCCAAACACACAGAAGTTACACAGAGATTGTTGTATTCTTTATATAATTGGCTACGTGTTTTGTCTATTTTCCATGAAGCCATTGGCTGATGGAGGAACGAGTGAGCGATTGGTTACATTCCTAAAGGACTTTACGTTTTCGATGTGCTGTTTTTGGATTATCTATTATACTACCTCCCTATTTTAAATACAAACTTTGAAGGCGGGTTCATGTGTTTAACTGAAAGAATATACCCTTACATGTTACGATGTAAATTGTCCTCAGATTGTATATTATATTGTATTACCAGACGTTCATGCGAAATCTGATGTAAACAATAGACTATATATCTATATTTCACGGATTATACGCATTTGTGGACAAAAATGGTCATTGGATAATTTACACATCTGAAACAGACTGAATTCGACTTGTGATCCCCACAAAGGTAAAAAGAGTCATGTTTATTTTTGCATGTTGTCATTTGGACTTCTGTCATAAAATACTACATATGATGCTAGAACATCTGTATCTCAAAACGGCTTTACAGGGGGTATGGCTTAGCTAAATGAGATGTAAATCAGCCCTATTGTCTCCCCCAGTTGGAAAGAAGAGTCCCTTTCGTCACGATTTTCTCGGTTTGAGTATTTCTGAGTTCCAATTCAATTCAATTTTATTTATATAGCGCTTTTCACAAAAGTCAATTGTTTCAAAGCAGCTTTACATAAATAGAAGCAGTGAAAAGCACAGAAAAACGACAGATAGCACAATAAAATACATGATAGCATGAGCAGTTAAATTTGCTGCGGCTATGACTCAATATTATAAGTGCACGTAGTACTAAAGCAACGTATAGAAGAGGAAGCTAGGTAAAGCCCAAAAAGGCTGCCTCCCCGGGGTGAAAAACCCCCTAGGAGAAAAAAAAACCCAAGGCTTTTATCCGAGGAAAAATAAGTCCTAGGAGGGAAAAACCCTTGGGAGAACGGTTAAGGAGATTTGGCGGAGATTAAGCGGTTCTGCCGGTGATCGTTGGTCAGGCATCAGCTGGGCATAACGTTGAAGGACGACCAGTAGATCAGAGGTGTGCCGACTTTCACATCTACCGGGACTGGGTCTGTTTGTCTCGTTGTCCTCGGGTCGAGGACGAGACAGGGAGAGAAAAACAAAATCGTATTAGCGTAGCGGCCGTTCATATGTATTGAAGTGTCACACAGTGATGTGGTTTAACTCAGCTTAGTTCCAGACAGACTAACTATTGCGACATAATTATATTATCCACAGTTGAGGATTTAGCAAATTGGGGGCCCAATGCGAGGGTATATATGGTAAATAAAGGTCACCTTCCGATCTTTAATAGAAAATGAAACCTGACGACCCGTTTGACTAAGGCCTAAAGCCCCACTGTCGTCGTTAATGCAGGTTCAGTGGCAAACGGGTCTATATTGTATACCATTTACAGGACCAGGAGAAAACGCCAAAAACATCGCAACCCGACCATACGTGCTAACCCGTTTGACTAAGGCCGGAAGCCCCACTGTCGTCGTTAATGCAGGTTCAGTGGCAAACGGGTCTGTATGGCATACTATTCATAAGACTTACGATAGCGCCAAAATCGCAACCCCACCATACGTGCCAACCCGTTTGACTAAGGCTGGAGGCCCCACTGTCGTCGTTAATGCAGGTTCAGTGGCAAACGGGTATGTATGGCATACTATTCACAAGACACACGAAAGCGCGAAAAACGCAACCCGACCATACATACCAACCCGTTTGACTAAGGCTGGAGGCCCCACTGTCGTCGTTAATGCAGGTTCAGTGGCAAACGGGTCTGTATGGCATACTATTCACAAGACACACGAAAGCACCAAAATCGCAACCCAACCATACGTGCCAAACCGTTTGACTAAGGCCGGAAGCCCCACTGTCGTCGTTAATGCAGGTTCAGTGGCAAATGGTGGCAAACTATTTAATGCAATTCATTTTAAGTGTTCATGCAGAAAAGGTTTTTATTTATTTATTTGGTTGGTCTGTGTTATGACCGTGAGTGCTTTGTTCCGTGAAAATAACTATTGCGAGTTAAGAACCTTTACTAGACAAATTATGCGAATGCTTTGTTGAAGAGAAAAGTTTTAAGTCTAGATTTAAAATGATCGACTGTGTCTGATTCTCGTACATCGGTTGGTAAATCATTCCAGAGCTTAGGGGCTAAGTAGGAAAAGGATCTTCCACTTTTAGACACTTTTGATAGTCTAGGGATAATCAATAGGCCAGAATTTTGCGACCGTAGTGTGCGTGATGGATTGTATTCTGATAGTAATTCTCTAAGATATGAGGGTGCTAAGCCATTTAAAGCTTTGTAGGTGATTAGTGATATTTTAAATTGGATGCGATATTTAACTGGTAGCCAGTGTAAAGATGCCAGAATTGGGCTTATGTGGTCATACTTCTTAGATCGAGTAAGTACCCTTGCAGAAGCGTTTTGAACTAGCTGAAGCTTGTTGACCTGATTTGAATGGCATCCCCCGAGTTACAATAGTCTATTCTAGAGGTCATAAAAGCATGAATAAGCTTCTCTGCGTCAGATGTAGACAGTATGTGGCGTATTTTTGTGATATTTCTAAGATGGAAGAATGCTGTGCGGCAGACGTTGGCGATATGACTATCAAAGGATAAGTTGCTGTCGAACATCACACCTAAGTTCCTAACCGTGGAAGATGGCACCACAGTACAGCCATCTATGTGCAATTTGTAATCTGACATATTATGTTTGTAGCGATTTGGTTCAATAATAAGTACCTCTGTCTTATTGGAGTTGAGCTTAAGAAAGTTATGTGCCATCCAGTCACTAACATCGCTAATGCAGTCTTTTAGCTTAGAAAACGTGTGTGTTTCGCTGGGATGCGAGGAGATGTAAAGCTGGGTATCATCCGCATAGCAGTGAAAACTTATGTTATGTTTCCTGATAATGTCTCCTAGGGGTAACATGTATAACGAGAACAGGATAGGACCTAAAACTGATCCCTGCGGTACACCGTATTTAACCAGGGAGTGATATGACTCTTCCTCATTTACATAAACAAAGTGATAGCGATTGATTAGATATGACCTAAACCAGGCTAGCGCCTGACCACTGATACCAACATAGTTTTCTAGTCTATTGAGTAAGATTCTGTGATCTATTGTGTCAAAGGCTGCACTAAGGTCTAGTAATATAAGAATTGAGATTTCACCACGATCGGATGTTAATAGGAGGTCATTTGTAACTCTAAGCAACGCTGTCTCTGTGCTATGGTGGGGCCTGAATCCTGATTGGAACTTTTCATATGTACTATTATTTGTCAAGAATGTGCGTAACTGGCTTGCCACTACCTTTTCTAATATTTTCGAAAGAAAAGGGAGATTTGGGATTGGTCTAAAGTTATTAAGTTCTCCTTGGTCATGCTGTGGTTTTTTAATCAGCGGTTTAATAACTGCTAGTTTGAAAGCTGTTGGAACGTATCCTATTTCTAGCGATGAGTTAAAGATATTTAGAACCGGGGTTGACACTACAGGGAATACTTCTTTAAGTAGTTTTGTGGGAACGGGGTCTAATATACAGGACGATGATTTGGATGATGTGACTAGTTTAGAGAGCTCATCTATTGTAGTAGGTTTAAATGAATCAAGATGTTCGTATGGTAGTCTAGTGTTAAGTGAACTAATGGGTAGAGTGGTGGCTGCCTGGGTAGCTACGATGTTTTCCCTAATAGCCGAAATTTTGTTAGAAAAGAAGTTCATGAAGTCGTTACTATTGTGTTGAAGTTTACTATTGGTTTCTGTTTGTTCTTTGTTTCTAGTCAGTTTCGCAACTGTGCTAAAGAGGAAACGAGGGTTATTATGATTCTCATTTATAAGCTTGCTAAGATATGTAGATCTGGTGGTTTTAATAGCCTGTCTGTAGTGTTTAACACTCTGTTTCCATGCTGCGCGCCATACTTCTAACTTTGTGCTTCTATAATTTCTTTCCATTTTTCTAGCTGCCTTTTTAAGGGCTGCGGTGTGATGGTCATACCATGGAGCTGGCGGTTTTTCTTTGAATCTCTTTTTTCGAATGGGAGCAACGGCATCCAATGTGTTAGAACAGACATTGTTTAGGTTTTCTATTTCAATATCTAGATCGTCACAGTTATCTGCTACATGTTTCATTTGGGACAGGTCTGGAAGAGTGCTAATAAAGCTATCTTTAGTGGTGGAAATTATTGTTCTGGCTAGTCGGTAGCATGTTGTGGATTGAGTGATCCTATCTAGAAGTACAGTGTATGACACAAGGTAATGGTCAGAAACTGCATCACTCTGAGGTGATATTTCGACGTCATTAATATTGAGTCAGAGTGACAGGATTAAGTCTAATGTGTGCTTACGAGTATGCGTTGGCCCTGTCACGTTTTGTCTAATATTGAGAGAATTTAGAACATCTATAAACGCACGTCCTAATGCGTCTTTTGGGTTATCCACATGGACATTAAAATCACCAACAATAAGAGCTTTATCTACAGTGACTACAAGCTCAGATAGGAAATCTGCTATTTCATTAAGGAAATCTGCATGGTGGCCCGGTGGTCTATAGATTGTCGCTAAAGCAAAAGAAAGCTGTTTGTGGTTACGATCAGTTATTTCCATATTTAACAACATTACTTCAAATGATTTAAATTTTAGCTCAGATTTTTGGTTTACTTTAAAAATTGTGTTGTATATTGTAGCTACACCACCCCCTCTCCCCTTTAATCGAGGTTCGTGTTTATAATAATAGTCTTGTGGGGTGGATTCATTTAAACTAATGTAGTCGTCTGCTTTAAGCCAGGTTTCTGTTAAACAGAGTACATCTAAGTTTTGTTCTGTAATTATTTCATTGACAATAGGTTCTTTATTGGTAAGCGATCTAATGTTAAGAAGGCCGAAATTTAACATTCGAGATTCATCTCTTAATGTATTGTTTTCTAATTTTATTTTAATCAGATTTGTACCAGATGTAACAAGCGGTGCCCTGTATTTATTTGTTCGGGGAACAGATACAGTTGAAATGTGCTGATATTTCGGTAAGATTGACTCGAAGTGCTGGGATATAAGTGGTCTTGACATATCACGGCAGCTAACAGACGGACAGTTAAGCCGATCCGTCTGTTTCCTGACCTGGGCCCTGGATAGTCAGACTATATCAGAATTAAGACTATTGATCAGATTTCTAGTGATTATAGCACTTCCTTCCGATGACGGATGAAGGCCATCTCGGGTTAGGAGGAATGGTCTTCCCCAGAAATGCTTCCAATTGTCTATAAACCCTACATTATGCTGAGGGCACCACTTTGACATCCATCCATTGAGAGACACTAGTCTACTATGTGTTTCATCTCCCTGGTAGGCGGGGAGGGGACCAGAGCATATTACATTGTCTGACATTGTTTTTGCAATTTCACACATCTCCTTAAAGGCTCTCTAAGCGAATCTGCAAGACGTTAGTTATTGTTGACGTTTGAAACTGTTTTCAAACAGACGGAGCGTAGCTAACTCCTCCCCCTCCCTTCCGTGCTTTCATGAACATGCCCAACCCCCACCCCCAAATCCTTTTTGTCGTTTATTGGCTGGAATACTTTGTTTTGTTTTGTGGTGCTAGGTTTGGCCACTTGTTGATATTGCCGTTTGTGAAGCCTGGGCTGTCTACAGAGATCACGTTTTTTTACAGTTTGATCAGCAGACAGGCAGCAAGCAGATAGTGACGAGATGTTTCCGGTATGTAACAAAAAATGTTTTATGGTCTAAAATGCTTCAATTCGCTTAGAGCGCCTTTAATAGTATCTTTGGTGATTTCCGACTGGCGGAGCCTGGTGTCATTCGTGCCGGCGTGAATAACAATCTTAGAAAACTTCCGCATAGCATTAGCCAGCACTTTAAGTTTGGATCTAATGTCAGACGTTCTGGCTCCCGGTATACAGTCGACTATGGTGTTTGGTGCCTCAATGTTAGTGTTCCTGAGTATAGAATCTCCAATGACCAGGGCACTTTTAAAAGGTGTTTCAGCTTGTATACTCCTTAGGGGATCGAATCTGTTAGAAATTACCGTAACGTTATGGGTCTTAGAAGGACGCCTTATATGACTATGCCGCCTGACAGTCACCCAGTTTGACCGCCGACTTGACTCTGATGACGGAACCGAGCCATGTGTATTTTGATAAACACTATGCGTTCCTATATTCAAATGGCCACAACTTCTACAAATCTTATCAGATTTCCATTTGTTACACATCGTTGGAAAGCTTAGAAACTGCACTTTCAGAATCTGTGAAAAACTTAAAATAGCTCCGACTTGTGTCACTACTTTCCGTGACTGGTCACATTTGTGATCCTATGTAGCGGGCCGGTCTGGGCCAAAATGCCAAGGCCAAATTTTTGGCCCAGTTCAACCCTGGGTAGTATAAAAAACATTCCAATACCATGATTTTTGTACCACCATGTTTAACTGTCTTTATAGTGTAATGTGGCTTGAATTCAGTACCCAGGGGTCACTGGGGTAATGTCGATTGGGGTGCCGCAAACTCTTTATTTTTCAATCACTCCACAAAGAGACTTAGATAACTCTGCTAATTTTGGATATACAGAAATGATTTATACATCATTTAAAATGTTAAAGTGTCTAGTTTCTTTCTGTCCACTCCCAATAAAAACAGAATGTTGTGCTTTTCGCAAAATTAAGAAAATAAACATGATGCGCGCAGTGTTTCCGCTATATACATTCTACCGTGGCGGCCCACCACGCCTAAAACATCCCCGCCACGCCTGCGGTTGTGGATATGGATTAAAGTGAAAAAAATTCTTCTGACTGAAATTTTTTTCAGGCCAAGTCATATTCCTTGTAAATAGGCGATACCAATAGCATTCTAAGGGGAGATGTTTTTTGCCATTAATGCCATATTAAAGTCTACTGTGGCATTTATAGGGTTGCCAACTGTCACTATGAAATACAGCAGCAGTGCGAGTATGTTTTTTGTGAATAAACAGTGTTAACACTTAATTACAACATATGATATAGGTTTATTAATAGTTTGTTAATTTACAGCTTTACTTTTAACACAGTTCTTTAATTGAACCATTATCTTTAATATCTGCCTAAAACAAAACACTTGTGACTCCTGCATTAAGGGTTAAAAACGTTATCCCGTCATGTTAATCTACTTGTTGTGACAAACTAAAAAAAATTATTCTGTAAGATGTAGTTTGCAGGGCATTTCAGATTAAGGTGAAACAGCTAAATAACTCCCTATATAAAAAGAAATATGAATATCACCACCTTTAATGAATCTTAATTATTTATTCATTGTAAATCTTAGTAATTTTGGCATTTACTTATACATTTTTTTAAATCAAGGTTGAAACTGTTAACATTAGTTAATGCACCATACTGCTTACTTTAATAATCTAACTAACATCAATTACTTTAATGACATAAACATGAATTAATAAATGCTTGTATACTCTATATAACATGAACAAACTATGGAAAATATAATGCATTTAAAAATGTGAACAAATACAACTTTTTCATATCATATTATTCAGTACACATAAACGAATAATCCAGGGTCTGTTCTGTTCACACAACAGTCACAGCTCTAATACAGTAACGTTATGTATGAATATAAACCCTGAACGAGCAACTCAAATAAAACTTGTGTACAATTCGCACAGGATGCCTGTAATCAGTGACAGTTGTACATTGATTGATTGTACCCTTTATCAACAAATTATTATTTTACAATAGAGGCAGAGCTGAGGTGCTATTTTATGCGCAATGTTATGCACTTAAAACAACGCATTGTTCGCAACGTGCGTATATTACACAAGAACAAAATTCAAGCTCACGGATAAACAGTCAGTGATGAAATAAGGATAATAAACAATAATGTATATATCTTAGTAAATTGATTTAGTCAAGAGCAGTGAGAGATTAATTGTTTGATTAACATTAGTGACAGATAAGCAAAAAAGGTAACTTTTTTCTGCTGTTTACTTTCTCCTAAGCCCTAAGTGGTCGTGTTTGAGGATACTTGCAAAGACGGGATTTTTGACGCATAACCTTATGTGTATTTAAGGACAATAAAGCGGCAAAAATACTCACAAGCTCAAAGAGAAGCGAATGCGCGACTTGCTTATTCCCCTCATACAGAAACAGCGCATTTAACACTGTTGTTATTGTTTCAATTTAAAATCACTTGTTTTTAAATGCGGATACATGTACAAACGTCAACATTTCTTGACCATGTGCACATGCAACTGCAATAACTGACAGGTGGATGACATCAAAGTACTGCGAGAGCATTTCGGAAGCAGTCTCGTCTAATGAGTTCTCGGTTCGCTCTCACGGGATTTTGATGTCATCTGACTGCCTCTTGATTCTTGTGGCGCCAAGTGAAGTTTACCCATGAGATTAACAAACTCGTTGTATCAGCCACTGGTTAGATCAGCGTAGCATTCAAAAACGATCATGTACGAGACAAATCAATTACCCCCAAAATACAGGACCCTAGGCTTACTGTGCAAAGACACGTAAATTAGCTGGCTGTTTGATTTTCTTAGCCCACGAACTGAAAGGGTTGCCGATCTTCCTCATTTCGCTAAATCAAGTTAATCTCCATTGGTCTTATACACCTTTATCGATGTCCAAAACATCGGATCCTTCCTGCATTACAAGTATGTCCATGCTAGCAGAAAAGTTTTACCTCAGCTTAACGTGAGATACAGCCAGAAAACCCGGAGTGGATCTGGTGCGTATGATTACAGAACGCTTACAGTGGAGAGAGGAACGTGATTTCGCTCCACTCCAGGCTTTGATCACATTCCACTTAACAAGGTGGATACACTGCGTCTTTATGAAAAGTTAATTTAATAATTTTGCAGCTGACGGAAATCCGTCGTAGACTCGCTGCAATCGACGGAAATCCGTCGCTACGACGGAGAACTTTAATCCATGGGATAGAAGGGATACAGCAAACGAAATCTCGCCGTATGAGCACTGTTTTATCATAATCCTTCACCCAAACCCAACTCTAAACACAAAATTTCACACGATTGTAGGATGTATTTGTATCTCATTTAGCCAGAGCCGCTGTTTTCATCCTAATAATCCTACCTCCAAATCTAATCCTAAACTTTTCGGCATTTGCTGTATCCCTTCTAGACAAAACCCACGGTGACGGCTCGCAAAATAAAGAGTCCTGCCAGACTGGCTGTCTTTAAAAATAGATACATTTCTTTCTGGATTCGCATTGTTCACTCATTTATAAATAAATCGCCTAAAATATCATAATTTCCCCCATGGGTTTAGTTTCATGCACAAATAGATTTAAATCAACAGATGATGATATGCTCTCTGTTTTGGAAAATAATAATAAAATAAATAAGCCTACACGAAATATGTTACACTTAAATAATTATCAAATTGACAAAACGAATAAAAAAGTATTTGAGTTTCTGTTCTTTTTTTGTGACGCGCTCTAAAACCAAAGCAGCAGAAAGCACGGCTGAATCCGAAACCGCATACTGCCATACTATATAGTAGGCAAAAAGCAGTAGGCGAACGAATAGTATGTCCGAAACCTCAGTATACGTAAAAGGGTAGGCGAGAATAAGCGGGATTTTGGACTATTTCTCGCGAGATTCAGAGGAACGTGTACTTAAGTATTGTCCGAAACCGCCTACTTACTGAAAATATAGTAGGGGAAACAGCACGTGAACAGAGTAGTACGTCCGAATCCTCAGTATCCATAAAATCAGTAGGCGAGAAATCCCCGGATGCCCTACTGAGTCCGCCCAGATTCTGAAGCGTGCATCGGATGGACACTTCTATCCCAGCTTTCCCATGATGCCACGGGAAAGCAAAGCAATCGACCGGAGACCAGCCAATCAGGTGATTTCGATACACACACAGGGCTGTTCCTCAGCACCCAGACTTTACGCACAGACCCAGGATATACCACAATTAAAGTTCTCAGCTGATTCATCAAAATAAAGCTGTAGAATTGTCAGAGCTGTGTTGAGCTGACAGTAAATATATGATGGTTTGTTAGAAAAATACATTTGAATAAAGTTTTGTTTCATATGGGATTCACTTCTATATGTTTTCATTTATTGTGATGGTTTTATTCATTCATTTTTTATTCATGTTTCTTGTCGTTTTAAGTAAATATAAGAGAATGCTTCACTAAAATGTATATAATCACATTGCCTGCTTTGTCTAGTTTGTATTCAAGCACAGCTGCATCTGACAATCGATATTAAATTAAAATCTGCTTGTTTTACTTATTTTGTACACTACAAAATAATGTTTAATATATCTGTAACACTGTTACAGATCAAGTTACTGATGCAATCAGGTGTTAGTGCACCTGTCCCTCATACACACGCATACGTTTTCATGGCTGTTATTAGGTTTGTTCGAGTTTATGCACCGCTGTAAGAACCAACAGCTGGATGACATCAAAGTACCGTGAGAGCGATTCCAGAAATCATACGGAGAAGTCTGATTTCGAGTTGCTCTCGCGGTATTGTGATGTCAATCTCCTGTCGGTTCTTGTGGTTCCGCATGAACTCGAACAAGTCTACTACATCATATGTCACATGATAACGTCAACATGGCGAATGCTGTCCATACTTAACGCGAACGTACATACTGCCTTAGCGCACGTTAAGTAGGTACCCAGTGAAATTCAGTACCTACACAGTAAGTATGGGATTTCGGATTCAGCCCACGTCATGTTTTTAATGATTTTAAATAAGCACAAGGTTTTCTCCTTATTGTGAGTTTACACAAATAAAAAATACAACATTTACAGTTTTGAATTTTGTTTTACTTTTATCTGTATGACAATAAATGTAGGGTAATTTAAGGTGCAAGGTCATCACGCGTATGATGTTAACCTGCGCACACCGACGCAGCGCAGGGCTGCGAGAAAAGACATAATTAAACTTTCGATTTAACATATTACGAGTTTTTTTGGACATTCATTTGGAATCACTGTACTCATATTATCAAGTTATCAGGCCATTAGTTATTCAGAATATAGACTAAGCGCAGTGCGCTGCTGACCACTCAGCTGTCAATCTGCTGTGCTTTAGATCGACACTTACAAAGTTTCACATTAAATGAGAAGATATTTGTCCAAAAAAATACTGAATACTACTCATATGGGACTGCAAGACATTAATAGTCGAATGTTTGGAAGGAAACTTACATTATTCCCGTGGGAAGAGAAGGACGTTGGTAATAAAAAACTTGAGGCAGACGGTGAGACTCTTTCATCTGTTTCAGACAGCAGGGTCGGGGTACACGCGGGTGAAACGCATATATTTGATTTAACGGGTGTAATAATATTAACGTGTCATTTGCGTTAGACGCAGGTCGGGACTCAAGCAAGAGTAAACTGCGGGTCTAATATCCAAGACCAAAATTCGACTAGATTCCGATAGGTAGCAGTTTTTAAATGGCTCTGTGCTTATTTGTGTTAAGATCTGTCTGAAGACCCTTAAAGGTTTCTATTTAACTGCGAGATTTGCGGTGTGACTGGGTCGGGGTCTTTATGTCAAACGGGCCAGGTGCTGCTGATGTCGGATAACTGGTCGGGTGTTTTGTCAATCACAGCTGTGCGGATTATCAAACAGGAATGTGCGTGACTTTGCAACAGGAAACTGTAACGCTAAACACGAGCACGAACTTGCACATTACATTAAAACTACAATGAAAGATCCGTACGAAGCTCTAAAACGTATTTTTTTAAGAAAATACAGTTTAGATCAAACATAGAAAAGCAATATGCTATAAATATAAGGAAAAGTAAATGACAGCATGAAAATTTTAAAAATACACGTTAGTTTACTGTAGCCTATATTCTACATTTAAAAAAATTATGTGCATTTATAATCATCATGGGCGCCCCCTGCCGCCACAGCTGGAAAAAATCCTAGAGGAAACACTGGATGCGCGTTTTGTTCTCTCTCCCTCAGTGAAGTCATTTCAGAAACGCGTCAGAAAATTAAGTGTTACCTAACGAATACTTGTAATACAAACAAAAGATAAAAGTCTACATAATGCTTGTAATGTCTGCTTTTAAATGATGTAAGTGAGATTGAAAACAGATATTATAATACGCTGTAAACTGTATGAGATGGAGGAGAGGTACCGTCTTTCTCCTGTTACCTGTTTATCTGTAATGAGATGAGATCGCCACACCCCCGCGCCATTGAAGTGAACAAGCAGAGACATCCATATGGATAACTTGTGCCTCCTGCAGTCAATGCATATGATGCAGTCTCTCCATTCCTTGTTATGCTGAGTTATTGCGTCCGAGTGCGCCAAACATGACATCTAAATCCTTATTTACTTGTGTATGTGTATCACTATCTCCAGACGTGAGTGTTTTCTTTGTCCTTCCATCAAACAGTAGGCTACAAACCACGGGCATGCACATACACAAACACACGTGAGGCAGTAATGGGGGCGGCGGCTGTAAACAAACAATGATAAGTTTATCACACTTCTCCCTTGTTGTGTTTCTACTATAATGATTACAAAATCACAAATAAGAGTCCAGACAATGATAGGCAGTTCTTCTTGTGAGATTTTTACTGCACAAAAGTAAAACGCTCACTGGCCAACCAAACACTAACCCGTGTTCATTTTTACGATGGCCAAAAAGTACCTTTACCATGATTACTATGGTTTTTAAAGGTATACTTGTAAAATTAATAGAAAATATCTCTCTCTCTCTCTCTCTCTCTCTCTCTCTATATATATATATATATATATATGTGTGTGTGTGTGTGTGTGTGTGTGCGCGGCCGGGTAATTATCACGTTGGGGGGACCAATTGTCCCCACAAAGATAGGAATACCAGTATTTTTGTGACCTTGTGGGGACATTTTGATGTCCCCATGAGGAAACAAGCTAATAAATCAAACAGAATGATGTTTCTTGAAAATCTAAGGTATCAGACAGTTTCCTGTGATGGTTGGGGTTAGGGAATGGGGCAGGTAAGGGGAATAGAATATACAGTTTGTACAGAATAAAATGCATTACGTCTATGGAATGTCTCCAAAACACATGGAAACCATGCGTGTGTGTGTGTTTACATTCTATTGAAAATTTTTGTTCCCAAGTAAACCTTATCATGGTTTTACTACAGAGAAATCTACATTCCTGTTGAACATTCCTACAAGGCTCATTATGCAACTCTTTTGTTTCTCAGCTGTCAATCACTGATTTTTCAGGCGCTTTCCCGCCTCCACACATACGGCCTTTCCCAAGGAAAAGTGTCTTAGAAATTGTAAATCAATATAGGGCTCTATTTTAACGATCTGAAACGCAAGCGCGAAGCGCAAGTGAGTTTGTGGGCGGATCTTGGGCGCTGTTGCTATTTTCCCGGCGTGAGAAATAACTCTTGCGCCGGGCGCAAATCAATAAGGGGTTGGTCTGAAGTAGGTTCATTATTCATAGGTGTGGTTTGGGCGTAACGTCAAATAAACCAATCAGAACGCTAGCCAACATTCCCTTTAAACTCAAGGGCGCAAGTTCCATGGCGGGTTGCTATTATTATGACGGATTTACCAGGCGCACGCCAGGAGCGGTTCACAGCCGAGGAGACCGACGTCCTTGTACGGGGGAATCCCACGCTTGCCAGCATAAATCGGGCACGCCGTATACGGGAGGTGGATCTGCCTCAGGACTTGACGCCAGCAGAGGACATCGCTGCGTCCACCCTCACCGCTGAAAGGGTTTGGGGGCTTTGAAATCGGACCCAAGAAACGCAAGCAAGGTCCAACCCCAAAGTACTCTTACAAATCAAGTTCATATACATTAAGGTTTCTTATGAAAACATTTTAACTATTATTTACATAAAATAAACGTAATACAGCCACACAACAAAGTTATGAAAATATTTTAATCGTTATTTGCATGAGAATAAATAAAAACTATCACCACAATGCTCACCACTATGATTCCCCTTATCTCGTGTATTAATATTTTTAAGTGTAACAATTTATGATTTGCAAAAATAACTGTTGCATCTGTGTAGATTAGATAAGCAAAGTGTATGCGCGTTGTGCACGCTATACATTATGGTCAAGCATGCGCCCTTAAAATAGCATAATGAACCACGCGCAACGCGCCACTGACTTTAGACTAGTTTTTTTTGGTTAGTAGCGCAATTGTTTTTTGAAAGTGCAAAATAGCATAAGAGATGGTTTGCGCCGCAACACGCCTCCTTTTTTGCGCTGAACCGCCCAGGGAGCGCAAGTTCATTCCCTAGTTTGCTGACGTGCATCTGTGGAGGGAAAAACCCCGCTGTGCGCCGGCGCAAAATACGAATGATACATGCGTCACTGACAAAGTCAATTGCGCTGGGTGCAAGATAGGGCCCATATTATTTTATGTGAATGAGCAGGTTGACTAGATCCTGTTTAGAAAACTCTTAGGAAAACATGTTTAGAATGAGTTTTGTGTACTTATATCAGCGACTTAAAATATTTGCTTTTTCAAAAACCATGCATTAACATTTTTATCTCAAAAATACAAACATGTACATACATGTTGATCATATAATATTGTAGCCCAGTTTGTGCTGAACACAGTGTTATGAGACATCTGCCATTAATATGTTTTTAAGCAACTGAAAAAAGCACAAATGTCAGTGCATGTCAAAATTTCCCCAGGGCCCTAAAAAACCCTTAGACCCCAGGGTGTTAACAGCATAAGGAGTATAAAAAAATACAGAGTTCTTCATCATTTTTAGAGATTATATATGAAATTGGTTATAACTCTTGATACATAAAGTTTGGATAATTTGCATTTCACACCACACCTTATATGCACCTTTGTTCTTTGTAATAAATGTTTGTAATTTCTTTATTTGTTATTCGATTTTTCCCACCCCTTTTTTTGCTGATCCAAAAAATTTTCCGATCCGTGCCTCAAAAAACTTAATGTGATCCGAACCGTGAGTTTTGTGATCCGGCACACCCCTAGTGCCATACTAGCCTGGTCCAACCAGACTCTCGTACATTCATTTCATTTGTACAGAGAGTCTGGCCACGCTCCATTGCAAAGCGTTACTTCCGTTAAGGAGGGTCCTCTGTTGAAGTTTATAACTATTGGATCTGCCCAGAGTCACTCAGGATCTGTCATAGGCGATCGCTAACGTGTGGTCGTGACGTATATCATGCACTGAAACCGGCCGTAAACAACAAGTCAGAATAATCAGACAAACAAAACTTAGCAAACCTGGTTCTTGCTCCGGCTTTAACTTCTGTATATTCGGCAGTTTTGCACAAACGGACCGAATAGCTTTTCTCACGTCTTTCTCCGCTGCCATTACTGAACTACAACTCAAACTGATGCACGACCTCAACGTCATCGTTCTTAGCCACCCCCATCTGTTCGCTGATTGGTCCTGCAGATTTTTGCAGGAGAAAATGAAACTCTACAGAGCAGTCACAGACGTAGTACTGAAGCGAAATTAAAATTAAGCGGAAGCACGTAGGAGGGCGGAGCCAGGCTAGTGCCATACATCAGTAAATGATCATCACTTAAATTAATTTATATTTACAATTGATTTTTTTTCTTAAATTACAGTATTTAAAAAAATATAAAGAATTTTTGTGAATTTGATTTTTTTTATGTTTACAGTTAATGTTTACAGTTGTCTCTCTTTGTTTTTTTGAATCCATGCAGATATGATAAATATCTCAAATCCAAGATACACTGCAGTGATCTACAGCAGCCATCCATGTCACAGTTCACTGTGCCCCAGACTACTACATATGCAGTCAACCACCCTCAACGAAAAGCCATTACAGAAGCAATAATATCTGATCTGATCATTAATTGCAACATGCCCCTGTCTATCACTGACAACAAGCACTTCATCCACTTTCTCTCCATTATGGACATAAAATATACTGCAGTGAGCCGCCGAACCATCACCTCAAGACTTGACACTCTGGTGTCTGAGAGACAATCAAAACTAATAAGTGAAATGGCCATGTGTGACTTGTCCCCACCTCTGCAATATATGGTCTATCATCATCTTCATGCTAAATGTGTTGGTAATGACAAAAACTTCAAGTCTCACCATGAGAATCCAATGATGGTGTTTATTCACACTACCCAAAAGAAGGTTAAACCTCAATCTGAAACAAACTGTACATGATCTAACGCACTCAAAATAATAAGAGCATTTTTAGTTGTTGTCTTTATTACAGCTATATGGAGGCATGTAGATCTGTTTTTCTACCTTCAATTTGAACTTTTCATTTCTCCAGATTCTAGACATTTCAAATGAATCTATAGACACTGCCTGCTTCAGATGGCTACTATTGTTTCTTCTCATGAGAATTAATAAATATGAATTTACAACCTTGGAAAAAAAGAGCATGTGATGCACGGATAACAAACTTATGCAGTATTGTTACAGCTTTTCTTAGTTGCTTTGGAGCATTTCTTATTTCTCCATTTTTAAAATATCTTATTCAACCTCCACAATTGACAATAAGCTACAAATTCAACTCTCAGTTTAAAAGTGCTATTAAGCGGTTTCATTTACTCTCTACGGTTCTGTTCTTACCGCATCCTCTAATTCCGTATTTGGGGCAGTTTTTGCTATGTCCCCCCCAAAAATTGTATACGTTCCTATTCTTGAGAGTAGCAGGTGAAAAGACTTCCCATTCCAAGCCTCTCTTATGTCTGCAGACAATAATACATAAAGATAAAGATATCTGACCTAAATATTCATATAGCATATTTAAAATAAAGATATGTGCAAAAAAGGACTTCTGTGCTCTAAAAACATACATATTCAACTGTATTGGAGGAGCCTTGGTGGCAGTGATGGTGGCAGCAGAGGCAGTGGTGCCAGTAATGATAGTGAACCAGAGGCAGTGGAGCCAGTGATGAAAGTGGTACCAGAGGCAGTGGTGCCAGTGATGATATTGCCAGCAGAGGTGGTGGTGGTAGTGGAGCCAGTGATAATAGTGGCAGCAGAGGTGGTGGTGGAGCCAGTGATGATAGTGGCAGTAGAGGCAGTGGTGCCAGTAATGATAGTGAACCAGAGGCAGTGGAGCCAGTGATGAAAGTGGTACCAGAGGCAGTGGTGCAAGTGATGATATTGCCAGCAGAGGTGGTGGTGGTAGTGGAGCCAGTGATGATAGTGGCAGTGGAGGCGGTAGTGGAGCCAGTGATGATAGTGGCAGCAAAGACGGTGGTGGTAGTGGAGCCAGTGATGATTGTGGCAGCAGAGGCGGTGGTGGAGCCAGTGATAATAGTGGCAGCAGAGGTGGTGGTGGAGTCAGTGATGATAGTGGCAGTAGAGGCGGTGGTGGAAGTGGAGCCAGTGATAATAGTGGCAGCAGAGGTGGTGGTGGAGCCAGTGATGATAGTGGCAGTAGAGGCAGTGGTGCCAGTAATGATAGTGAACCAGAGGCAGTGGAGCCAGTGATGAAAGTGGTACCAGAGGCAGTGGTGCCAGTGATGATATTGCCAGCAGAGGTGGTGGTGGTAGTGGAGCCAGTGATGATAGTGGCAGTGGAGGCGGTAGTGGAGCCAGTGATGATAGTGGCAGCAAAGACGGTGGTGGTAGTGGAGCCAGTGATGATTGTGGCAGCAGAGGCGGTGGTGGAGCCAGTGATAATAGTGGCAGCAGAGGTGGTGGTGGAGTCAGTGATGATAGTGGCAGTAGAGGCGGTGGTGGAAGTGGAGCCAGTGATAATAGTGGCAGCAGAGGTGGTGGTGGAGCCAGTGATGATAGTGGCAGCAGAGGCGGTGGTGGTAGTGGAGCCAGTGATGATAGTGGCAGCAGAGGTGGTGGTGGAGCCAGTGATGGCAATGGCAGCAGAGGCGGTGGTAGTATTGGAGCCAGTGATGATAGTGGCAGCAGAGGCAGTGGTGCCAGTGATGATAAGCACCTGCATTTTTTATGATTTTCACAAAAGTTGAATAGATACAATATATCATATGTAAGAACAGACCCTCTCTTCTTTCAAAAAAAAAAAAAAAAAAACTGTCATCCTATACGTTTGTTCTCTTTGAAAATATTAAGAGAACATTCGTTCTCTTTGAAAATGTTAGGATCCATTTTCAAAGATTCTAACTAATCACACACATGCTTACCAAATAATGAGCATTAACTATAAGATCTTACCCTTAATTATGGATGTACTCCCCCTAGAGGGTATATCAAGTGATATATTAAGTGACGGCTGGTCAATAGAAAGCGAGAGGGTGCTGCCCTCCCTTGGCCACACAAACACACACAATTAAAACATAAAAAATTAATTTAGCATGAAGATAAATTATTAAATTGTAAGATATTGTTGTGAATTTGGGTAACATTATTGTAATTCTGAATGAAATAGTTTTCGGTAAGCTGTTGTTACTGTCCGTCAGATTGTGTGACCCTGCTGTATGTGTGCTACTGTTAATATCAGAGCAAAATCCTCAGTCAATCACCAGAGTGAATAATACACTTGAAACACGTAACACACACACACACACACACACACACACACGCACACACACACACACACACACACACACACACACACACACACACACACACACACACACACACACACACACACACACACATATATATACAGTAACATTAAATAACAACAGTCCCAAGTAAAAAAAGCACTTGTGATGTTCTAGTATTTTGGATAAGAACCTATTTCGCATCATTTTAATCGGTGCGTTCGTTTATCAAGAATCTGACAGCTTAAAGGAATAGTCTACCCTTTTGCCATATTAAACTATGTTATTACCTCAACCTGTCATGTCCTCTGTCTGACGTTTATGTGTGTGTGTTCGCTTGTTGTCTGCACGTGGGTTTTTGTTTTGACAGCTCGCCACGCGCGCAGCTGTCAGTGCGCACCCGCCTCCTCTCTCATTCATTATCCTGTTAGCTCCGCACCTGTTAGCCCTTACTCTAATCTTCCTCTCTATTTAATTCTCTCTCTCTCGCTCCTTGTTGTCAGTCCGTTGTTGTAGCTTCACGCTCAATTCGCTGATCTCCATAGCTTTAGTGTTTAAGATTGTCAAGACCAAGTTCACGACTAGGATTCCATGTTAAAGACTGTATTGCACTTTGATTACTCACCGTGTTTTGTCTCGTCCAGGCTCCAGGGGTTCTTTCACTATTAGTGCACTTCACTTCTGTGTCCGCAATCACCGCCAGCCGCCTGAAGCTCTCCTGTTGGAGTCTTTCTGCCCTATTCGGACAGCTGCAGCATCGCACCCCTTGGTGCGCGATCTTCATTACGCTTGCTGCTTTCTAGGACTCGGCTTCCTTAGACCAGTGGATTTATCACCAGGCTGCCGGCTGTCCTCATTTGGATATAACTGTGTGCCTCTCTTTTGCCTTTAATAAATATCATTTTCTGCACCCGCAATTGAGTCCTCGTTCTGTGAGCCATGACACAACCTAGACGAATTAATACATACCTATCTTTTTTCAATACGTGCAATGTACAGCGTGTTATGAATGTGTTAGCATTTAGCCTAGCCCCATTCATTCCTATGGTACCAAAAAAGTTTTATTTTGTGGCACCATACTTACTAGTATAACTCCTCATGTAACAGTCTTTAAATTGGGAAAACACGGAAGTGTTTGGTGGCTTCCCTGTTTGGTACCATAGGAATGAATGGGTCTAGGCTAAATGCTAACACATTCACGACGCGCTGTGCAGTGCATGCATTGAAAAAAGATAGATATGTATTAATTCGTCTAGATGTGAACGAACCCTTAAACGTTTAAATCAAAAATCTAACAAATATAAGAGTGAATAAAAATCTTTCTGTGGGCCAGATTATGTTATATTTTTGAAAGATGACACGGGGCTGCCATTAATACTGTAATTTCTACAGATTTTTTAAAAGTGTAGTTAAGCATTAATAATGTTAACAAATGCATCCTCATTGTAAAATGTTGCCTGGAATGCAATTAAGAATGGTTATGTACAAATTATTTAGTTTACTTCTGTAACTCGAAAATGATGTGCCTTTATCATGTGATGACATCTTCAGCACTCTTTTTGACTAGAATTTCAATACACAAATGGGGAGCCACCAGTGATGCAAAATCTTGGTGTCACTGGAATTGAACTATTTGACTTTAAAATGTATCGTGGTTAGAAATGTAAATTTATGCTTACACTGTGGCATGCTTAAACTTTAGGTTTTTATAGAGGCGGGGTTATATAAAAAAAGATTAGGTGGATGCTCTTGGTGTATTTACCACTGGGCAAATTATAACAACATCAAATGAAAGGATTGAATATCAGCTACATGGTTTAAATCACTACATAACATTAACTGTCTCTGTGTAAAATTCAAAGGATTTAAAGAATTAAAAAGGTAAGAATTTATATTGTTCACAATTAGGGAAAAGGAAGAAACTGTTAAAAGAGTTTAAAAAAAATAACTTATATATATATTAAAGTAAATTTGGGGTGAAATGTTAATATTCTTTCTCTTATTATAAACAGATCAGTGTGCAGTGATGGTGAAACATCATCGAGGAGCTGTGACAGCAGTTATGAACATGAGTTTGTTTCTGCTGCTTCTGCTGTCAGGTTGGTGTCATCATTTATATCTCAAATCAAAGATGTGTCTCCATCAGCATATTTTGGTTTCACTTAAAGCATGCAAAAATTAAAAAAATAAATTTCAGGCCTTGCGTGATGTTAAAAGGGTTATTTAGGGAGATAAAGTTCGGGACCTGATTAATGTGTAAAGAGTTATTAAGAGCGACAAGACTCAAAAACGATCTTCCTCGCGTGCACACAGAGTGCGCCACCCCGATATGTAGACATCTACTCAAAATTAGTTTTAAAAATATCTGTTTTGACAAGAATTCACGCAGGTAGGACCTATAATCTGTTATATCTGAAGTGAATGTTTGGTTAAATGTGGAAAAATATCTTGTGTTAACATTAAAGATCCTTGCATTATAGTAGAATGAACACAAAGGGAGATATTTTGAGAAATGTTTGTTACCTTCATGGACCCCATTTACTTCCATAGCAGGAAAAAATAATACTATGTAAGTCAATGGGGTCCACAAATGGTTTGGTTACAAACATTTCTCAAAATATCTCCCTTTGTGTTCATCAGAACAAAGAAATTCATACAGGTTTGAAACAACATGAGGGTGAGTAACTAATGACAGAAATTTCATTTTTGGGTGAACTATCCCTTTAAAGTTGTGGGTCTCAATGTCAATCAAACAAAAAAAAAGAAAAAGTTTATGTGTGCTAAATCTATGTATTAAATCTATTATTTTAAGGTAAGGATGTGGTAATTTTGTGGTAATTTGGGATTTTTCTCGCACCCATGATGGTTAGAGTATTAAAAAAACTGAAAATTTATAATTTAAGGTACATTTAGAACAGATACAAATCTGAGATTAATTTGCAATTAATCGTGAGTTAACTCATGAAATCATGTGATTAATCTAGATTAAATATTTTAATCTATTGACAGCCCTGATTTAAACATGTTTATTTTAACAGGACTTTGTTCAGCGCTTCTGGTCTTTGGCGAGATTATCAGTACATAAACATAAGTATGACATGGACAGATGCTCAGAGTTACTGTAGAGAGAGATACACTGATCTGGCTACTGTAGACTCGATGGGTGATGTGAACAGGATCATGAATACAGTGAATGATGGGTACAAAGGATCAGTCTGGATTGGACTGCAAACGCGAAAACAGAGTAATTGGCTTTGGTCAAATGGAGAAGATACCATTTCACAGTACAATGCATGGGCCAGAGGAGAGCCTACTGGACCAGATCGTTGTGGTTTATTTCTCAATAATAGTTGGTACAATTATCCAAGTGGAACCAAATTACCGTTTGCCTGCTACAATGGTAGATAGTCAGTATATTGAGTGTGTTAACATTCAGTTTATTTAAGAAGAGCTGAGACCTGATTTTTATTTTGTATCTCTCAATAGAAACTACTGGATACATTAAAATAGATGATTGGAAAAACTGGACAGATGCTCAGAGTTACTGCAGACAGCATTACACTGATCTGCCCACTATACACAATTCTCAAGAGCAGCAACAGCTATATGCAGTTCTTGGAGATGGGTATAGGTTCTGGATCGGTCTGTACTTAGAATTTTGGCAGTGGTCTGATCACTGGAACCTCACCTTTAGAAACTGGGCAGCAGGACATCCATTCATAATTTCTGGTGACTGTGTTGCCATGTCAACAATTGATTCTGGTAAATGGATTCGATACAGCTGTGACCAACAGTTCCATTTTGTCTGTTATGGGGGTGAGTTTAACAAATTAATTACTTATCAGCACAAATGTCATGGGTTTGAATCACAATGAACACACTTACCTAAAAAAGCATGACTTAAATGCAATGTTTTTAATATGTTTCGCCCAAATGCATAAATGTAAATTACTTTAATAAGCAAACAACTACTCAAATCAATTAACTCTTTCCCCGCCATTGACGAGATATCTCGTCAATCAAGAGAAAACGCTTCCCCGCCAATGACAAGTTTTTCCGTCTTTCCGCAATACCGCTATTATCCACTAGGTGGCTTCCCTTCCGCAACTTTTTAAACCCGGAAGTATTGCCTTATGGCAAGCGGCTGCATGTCCGTGTCTGTTTTAAAGATCGCTCTGAATGGGAACTCTATGAAAAGTCCGTCACAAAAATGGAATTATCTCTGCTTTTTGCTCAAAATGTGGTGTTTTTGCAGAAACCTACCCATTTTCAAAAGCTGATTACAAAAGAACCACTGAAGGTAGGATGAAACGGTTTTTTTTTTTTGTTTGAAAGCAGAGGGTCTGTTCTTTCATTTGGTATATCATATGTTTATATATTTGAAGAACAACATTTTCTGGAAGACATTAAACTTTTGTGCAAATCATGAAAAACGCTGGTGCTGGCTGGCAACTTTTTTTTTAAAACGCTGGCGGTGAAAGAGTTAATAAACTTATAAAACAACCTTTGTGATTTGTTTTACTATATTTTTATTTTATGAATATATTTTACTTTGTTTTTCTGTAGATGACAAGTTGTCTAAAGCACAGATTGTCAGACTGAAGTTTTCCAATGTTGGGAATAACAACTTGAATGATCTTTCTTTACAGACTGCCATTCTGAATGAGGTTTGTCTCTGTTTTATATACTATCTGATCAGATTTATTCATGTTAATGTGTTTGAATGCCTATCCAAATCATCATTTAACCCTGGATAACCCAATAACCCTTCTCTTAGCATTAATTAGCATTGGCCAAATTTGACCCGTGGGTTCTCCAGGGTTAAAGCTACTCTATGTGGTTGCTACCATTCAATTAACTGTGGATAAAACATCCAGCAGTTATTTTAAATCTATACACTATTAAATTAAAGGTGCTTCAGCTTGCCATAGCAGAACTATTTTTGGCTGTTTGGTTCTAAAAATAACTTCTCACAAAAAGACCTTTGTAGATGGAAAAGGTTCTTTAGACTATTCAAATGTAAAAAAAATAAATGGGTAACACATAAATCCTATAAATACGAAGTAGTTAAACACACAAGATAACTCAGTTTTGATACTGAAAATAAGACTTTTAAATTTTTCACCAGATGAAGGAAAACTTGCAAAAAAAGCCATGCTATACATTAAAGAAGACCCCTTGTAGAGACTAATTTGGTCCAATTAACGTTTAAGTACAGTGGCGTAGGTCAAACTGCGTAGGGGCTGATCACACCAAAAGCATTTATGGCAGTTGCAGGCGCCTTTTATGAATGATATTCTATGGGCAGGGGGCGTTTGCGCGCTGTTTATGCGCGCCGAGCGCCTTGTGGTTTTTGCAGCCAGCCGCAGCACGCGCTTTTGAAGGAGCGGAGAAACACCCAACGTCATTTACGTCTTTCCATTGTCCAATCGAATGAGGGAAGAGGCGGGCCTTACGTTGTGGTGAGGGAAGTTTACAGTTGCTTTGAAGAACCGGACTCCACTCGCTTACTCTCTCCTGCATGTTTGTGCACCTCTCACCCTCAAACAAGGTCAGAGCAAGCGCTCTATTTTTAAAGTTTCTGCTAATATGACAGTTTACAGCAAAAGAGCGCTCACACTTCAATATTTGATTGACCAGACAGCTGACTCAGTGGTTGCTTAGCAATATAAAAAGCTTTTTTTATAAAAGGCAGTGGGTCGCGCCTTGCGTTTCCAAGCGTTTAAAGCGTGTTTTGTGTGATTAGCCCCTTACCCTGCACGATTGGAGGGTTCCTTACTGTATAATCAGGAGGAATTCATCAAGGTTTTCCTTAAAAATCATGTAACAGTGCCATGCAACTTTCTAGTCCACATCTTGGTTCAAAACTATTGCCAAAACTGCTACATAATAATACATTTCAATGTTCTACATTGAAGTTACCAATAAAAGTAACTTGATTTACTGCATCTAGTAAAGCATAGAAGCTTTTTTTAAAACTGCCAGCAGCTGGTGAAAGCCAAAAAGTTTTAAACTTTTGGGTAAAACGCTCAGCTCGACAATGTCACTTCTAACTCGGCAGTGGAGGAGGGGTGGTACAATACATTATCAAAATTTTATGGAATTGTGTTTACTGTTTTACGAATAAGAGGCATAGTTTCAAGAAATGTGTTTAAGCAACAGAGAAAAACGGTAATAACAGTTGTGGTTGGTCAGTTAACACACCATCGACATGCGTCTTAATATGGATTTGGATAAAGGTGACCAATCACGGAAAGTAGTGACACAAGTCGGATTTGGGGCATTTTGAGTTATTCACATATTCTGAAAGTGCAGTTTCTAAGCTTTCCAAAGATGTGTAACACATGGATCTGATAAGATTAGTAGAAGTTCTGGCCATTTGAATGTAACACATTCAAGAAAGAGAATGCAGAGAAATTTGAGAAAAAAAAAGTTTACACTTTTCCCTTTTCCCTGCCTGGAGAGACAATAGGGCTCATTTACATCTCATTTAGCTAAGCCATACCCCTTGTAAAGCCGTTTTGAGATACACGTTCTAGCATCATATGTAGTATTTTATGACAGAAGTCCGAATGACAACATGCAAAAATAAACAGGACTTTTACCTTTGTGGGGATCACAAGTCGAATCCAGTCTGTTTCAGATGTGTGAATCATCCAATGATTTTTGTCCACAAATGCGTATAATCTGTGAAATATAGATATATAGTCTATTGTTTACATCAGATTTCACATGAACGTCTGGTAATACAATATAATATACAATCTGAGGACTATTTACATCGTAACCTGTAAGGGTATATCAGATTACACTCCGGTAATTTACGTTCAGTTAAACACATGAACCCGCCTTCAAAGTTTGTATTTAAAATAGGGAGGTAGTATAATAGATAATCCGAAAACAAAGCACTGTCGAAAACGTGAAGTCCTTTAGGGATGTAACCAATCGCTCACTCGTTCCTCCATCAGCCAATGGCTTCATGGAAAATATTGATAGACAAAACATGTTGCCAATTATATAACGAATTCAAAGAGCTCTGTGTAATTTATGTGTTTGGACTCATGCTGCGCTGCAAGAACTGACAGAGAGATGACGTCAAAGTTCTGCGAGAGCGAGTCGAACTTTGCGGTACTTTGAGGTCATCTGACTGCGGCGCCGCATAAAGTCAGTGATGTGGCTGACGTACGATGCGGCTGACTGTTATTTGTTCCGCCCCAGCTTCTTTTATTTTTCTTTTGTTTTGTGTGCCCGACCTTTGTTTACAGTCTGGGGAGATGCACGCTATAAGTTTAAAAAAAAAAAATGTCTGAGGGACAGGTCAGCAGCGTCACTTCAGTCACGTGACTTTACGCTTGAACCGGAAGAGAAGACAATGCTGAATAAAGTCGTAATTCTTGCTATTTTGGACCAAACTGTATTTTTGATGCTTCAACACATTCTTACTGACCCACTGATGTCACATGGACCACTTTGATGATGTTTTTTTATTACCTTTCTGGACATGGAAACTGTACATAGATTTTCAATAAAGGGGACAGAAAGCTCTCGGACTAAATCTAATGTTAAAACATCTTAAAGGAACATTTCACCCGTAGAAACATTAATCTTTATTGAAAGTGTGTCATATTTGTTGTTGAAATGTAACAAACATTTACAATTTGGTGCCTAATTGACCGAGAAAAGGGGTGTTTGTAGTCTCACCCCCTCAACAAAGATATAGAACTTCTTCTTTCAATGATGCAAAACATGGATTAAAGTTTTCCGTCCCTAGACGGATTTCCGTCAATTGCAAAATTATTAAATTCACTTTTCATAAAGACGACGTGTATTCACCTTTTTTAAGTTGGATGTGATCAAAGCTTGGAGTGGAGCCAAATCACGTTCCTCTCTCCACTTTAAGTGTTCTGTAATCACTACGCAGTTTTCTGGCTGTATCACGTTAAGCTGAGGTAAATCTTTATTTCAGCTAGCATGGACAAACTTATAATGCAGAAAGGCTCCGATGTTTTGGCGATGGATCAAGGTGTAAAAGACCAATGGAGATTGACTTGGCTTAGCGAAATGATGAAGATTGGCAAGCCTTACAGTTCTTGGGATAAGAATGTCTTTGCGATTAGGGGTCCTGTATTTTGGGGGTCAATTATTTCTCACGTACGTGATCACCCGCGTCCCGTTTTTGACTGCTATGCTAATCAGGCCAGTTGCTGATACAAAGGGTTTGTTAAACTCGTGGGTAAACTTAATGTGGCGCCAGGGGCGTCATGCACCAATTTTTTTAAAGGGGGCACAGTGTGCACAGTTCACAGAAATTTGTGCATACACAAACGAAATATTATAGAGCTTTCAGTCTTTTCCATGGCACTTACATTTCTAACAATCTGAGCGCCCCTGCCTTCATGCAAAATATCCAAAATAAAAGTGTTGACTAACTTTCATATCAAATACTATTCAATCGGAATAATGACATATTAGTATCATATTTACATCTGAAATGGCATGTTTTGTTTATTTACGTTTAGTTTAATGACTTGTTTAATTGTGTCATTACTGCATTTTGCACAACAACTGCATTATCCTATAAAATTAATGTAATTTTAAATCTATAAAGTACATAAACAACGAAAATGACATAAGCTATAGCCACATGATTGATTTTAATGTTCAATAATGATTTAAAAAAATATGTTTATATAAAATTATTAGAGGAACAGATTTTTGCATTAAATTTTACCTCATATGTGAGCATGATTCGGTGCCCGCGTGAACTCTGGTGAACTTTGGCGTTGTGCCAAGAAGATGAATCTAAAAACATGGATTAAAGTGAAAAAAATTCTTCTGACTGAAATATTCCTTGTAAATAGGCGATACCAAAAGCATTCTAAGGGGAGATGTTTTTTGCCATTGATGCCATATTAAAGTCTACTGCCCAGCGGGCACCTTGACGTCAATTTGACATCAACAAATAGTCAAGATTTTGACCACCATGTATGAAGTGCATGAATATGCATATTATCATTATATTTTGTAATTATTTCCTTGTGGTTGTAAAGAGGCCCAACAAAGGTTTCAGTCTGACATGTTTTTTCTGGTCTCTATATCTCAGGTCAATATCATTGACATTAAATCGATGTTGATTTGATGTAAGGAAATAAGACGTCAAATTGATGTGAAATTTATGTCAAAACAATGTCTGAAAAAGTATATTTATTACTCATTGTAAATGGGACTCATTTTAAACATATTGAAGTCTATGTATTTTGCATGTGTGTTTTTATTTATTTAAATCCTAGCATGTTTACATTTAGTTCACGTTTAAAATTACAGCAGATCTATAAGTGCATATACTATAAAAGGTAAATTGAATCTGATATTAAAGCTGATTTTTAAAATAATCATCATGGACTACAAATTGACTACAAAGAGACGTCACATCCTGGCCATATCGCGCGGGAAAGTATAAGCTCTGCATAACCGCTCTCACATCTGGCTCAGTCACTGCCTACATGACACACTGTCTTATTACAACTGCAAAGATTTTCACGTCCAAATCCTGGTAAGTAACCAGCTAGTATGCTATTGTTGTTATTATGTCAATACACCATCTTATACACAGGCTACTTAATTTTTAATGGGTGTAATTTTCCGAATTTTGTCGAATAATTTCACAGCCATTATGCCTTTACCTGAGCGAGCTAGCTTAACCCGACGTTAATGTAACGTAAATGTTCCGGTATGATGGAATCAGTATGACCTTTTATACTGTATGCCATCGTATGATTTCAACAGTGCATGTAACGTTATGTGTGTGTAATCGTAGCGGTCTGCATAATCTGATTATGTGCAGCTCCGCCATCATTGCACGGTCCCGTCATCACATGCTGTACATTGCTGTCTGTTCCAAATATGGTAATTTTCTTTTTTATATCTACAGCCAGTCGTGAAAGTAAGGGGCGGTTCACATATCGCGTCTTAAGTTCGTTATTTCAAATGTAGGCGCGCGGTATGCGCGCTCATAATGGAAGCGACGCGCTGGTTTTTTTTCAGGCGCGTCCGCGCCGCATCGTGTCACAGAGTCCTGGAACTGGTCGGGTACGCTATGCTTATCTTAGACTAGTTGGAGCGAGCTTTGCAGGAGTTTCATAAAGTTTTTCCATTTGATAGCCGGAAGCTGGGAACGTGAGCACAGCAGGGGTTGTGTAGGTAGGTTGTAATTTAACTTGTTATTTTTTCATTAATGTGTCTATTTGTGTATAGTTATCAGGTTCCATAGCATATTAACCGGTCTGGGGGGGGGTGCGGATTTAATTTTGATCTTATCACGGGTGACGGGGTCGGATCTTGTGGTTAACTTTGCGGGTACGGGCGGGATGGGTCACCAAAAATGGACCCGTGCAGGACTCTGCATCGTGTTACAGTTTTTCTCAGTCGCTTTGGTGCATTCCTCACATCTCTATTTACATTTGCACAACAGTTAGTTCAACTTCCACAACATTTAGTCATTTGTGCACATCATAGTAGCTGTTTCTCATTCATTCGAACAACTTGCAAATGCTTTTAGTCATGCATCAATTGCTTTCATACAATTCTCTGCTGTTTTATAACATTATCATTTGCTTATCTCATGTCAGTCAATATTAACTATACTTGTGAATGCTCAATAGTCATTCCATATAAAACTAATAGTCCTAATTTCATTGCTTGATTCATTACATACAAAGATGTTGAACAAGTTGTCAAAATAATTTTTTAAAATCTTTTTTCCCCTGAAAATGTCAACTAAATTGAACAATTTCTGAATTTATGTGGCCAGACAGAGAGAAAAGTCTGCATGTGCACGAATGGTTACAGTACTATGTATGTTGTATGTTCAGTTCCAATATGTACTGCAATATTGTTTACAGTTGTGCACAGCTCTACGCAAAAGAAGTTATGTTTGTTGTAAATAAGGGTGTATTTTTTTCTTTTGCACAATGCTGTGAACAAATTAGAATTGCAAAGAGCATGCAGTGAAAATGTGAAACATACATATTCAGTGTCTTGTACTCAGTTACCTCACTAAATCTGTAATGTATAACTTTACTGTATTTTTCAAATAGCTGTGCAAATAGTACATAGTGCTGTCTTGAGCATTTTCAGGTAGTGTCACCAAGATTTGACTTTTTTGCATTGGAAAACATTTATAGAGTAAACTGTCATAATGAAAACATGACAAAGCCATTTGACTATCTTGTTCTTAAACAATGGTGTCAGGACTTTTCATTTTGATGAGACTGACACTTTCATTGAAATGAATACTTGCTTTTGAGGAATGACCTATCCATTTTGAGCAAGTGACACGCTTTTGCAGGTTATCAACTAGGTTTTGCAGTTTGTACTAATTGTTTTGAGAACTGCATTAACTTTTGTGCAGATGTAAATAGTGATGTGAGAAATGCACCAAAGCGACTGAGAAAAACTGTAAGAGTTTTGCAAAAGTATTGAGAAATGTGTTCTTGCGTCTGTAAAAAACCTGTAAATGTATAATGTATTTAAATTAGTGCATATTTAATTAGATATTGCCTAATATTTGTGATTGAATCTCTAATTCTTTAATTAAACATTAAATTACAAAAAAACTTGTAATAAATTTTTTTTCGCATCTTAATATAGGTAATCAACTGGGAAAGTTTCATGGTGATATCTGCTAGTTAAATTTTTATCCTATTCACTTGTAGTGTCTTGCCTTAAAGGACTAGTTCATCCTAAAATGAAAAATCTGTCATCATTTACTCACTCTCGTGTTGTTACAAACCCGCATAAATGTCTTTGTTCTGATTAACACAAAGGAAGATATTTTGAGAACTGTTTGTTACCAAACCGGTCGTGGACCCCATTTAATTTCATAGTATTCTTTTATCCTACTATTGAAGTTAATGGGGTCCACAAACAGTTTTGGTTACAAACATTTCTGAAAATATCTTTTTTTGTGTGTGCATGTGTGTGTGCGTGCATGTATGTGAACATTGGTGGTTCACATTAGTGACACGGGAATAAATTGTCACTCCCATCCAATCCTGAGCCCATGAAAATACACCAGATCAAATGTATGTTCTTGTAGTGGTAATAAATTATCCATATTATGACTAATAACACTTGAATTGTACAATTTTGTAAGAAGTGTTTATTTTAACAAGGAGTTAAATTAACAATGATTGAATGTAAAATGATTTCCTAAGCATGTGATTTTTTTTTCAGTTTTTTTCAGCGTACCAGCACCGAAAGCTGTCACAGATTTGAATAAGAGGTAAGTTGCAATTGCAGCCATCCATATACTAGGGCTGTCACTTTTGAGAAAAATCAAATTCGAACGGATATTGAATATCATGCAATGTATCCGAATATATTCAAATATCTAGGTGCCCCCATGCGCCTCAACCCCCCCCCCACACCATAATAGAGATTCAATCACAAATTTTTAAACAGTGACAGTCATAAACAGGACTGTCTGGATTACTTTTTTACTTAATGTTTGAAACAGCAGGTTATCAACCCAGTGATGCAATTGTGCGCAGTGACCCACAATTTGAAAACCCCTGTTCTATACACCGTTTCATGGAGCGCATGTGCGGTGACGGGATAAGCATCTGGTCCAAACTGTACTTCCGGTTTCTGTTTGTTTAATGGTCTGACTAGTTGCTGAAACTGAACTCTTAAACAAATACCTCATTAAAAATTATTTGCGTTCCTATGTAATCTATGTGTTGTTTATTTTGCTTGTTATATAAATAAACTACTTTAAAGCGTAACTAAACCCCTGGTCAAAGCCTGACTCCACCCACTGGCAATATTTGAAAAATGCAAGAAAAGTGGGCAGATCCCAACAGAGATAGAAGGGACGAACTAAACTTCGTACCAAGTGTGTGGTGAGATCGTAACAAGGGCATGGTGAGCTTGAACCTGCTTACGTCACAAGTTATTTTTTGGACCCAACATCCAATAGGAAAATTCAACTGCAGTAGCCACCGTTCAACCTGAAGAGGGCAGCACTCAGACGTTTTTACACCATATATTGTAGTATTGAAACACTTTATATCCAAATTGTTACAAACCGGTATACATTTCTTTGTTTTGATGAACACAAAGGAAGATATTTTGAGAAATGTTTGTAACCAAACCGATTGTGGACCCCATTCACTTCCATAGTAGAAAAAAAGAATACTATCTAAGTAAATGGGGTCCATGAATGATTTAGTTACAAACATTTCTGAAAATATCTTATTTTGTGTTCATCAGAACAAAGACATTTATGCGGTTTGTAACAACATAAGAGTGAGTAAATAATGACAGAATTTTGATTATTGGGTGAACTATCCCTTTAACGTGATATTTTCAGGGGGAAATCTAAATTCAACTAGAGCAGTGCAGCACCCGGACAGTTTAGTCTCGGAAGAATGCACATGCTCGCAACGGGGCTTTCATGACAACAACAGTTCATATATCAATATCATGACAAATAGAAATAACCTTAAAGAATGTGTCTATCTCTTATGCATTTATGCAAAATTGCATTCAGAGTGGACGTGCAAGAACATGATGACGTCAGACTTAACAACCGAATACTGCCCAGCACTACTAAATTGTTCTATAATTAAAACATGTCTTGCAGCATCGCTGCAGTGTGATGGCATATTTAAGGAACTGGAGGAAACGAAATGCTGAAGTCCTTGCTCTGGCTGAGACTTCGAGTGAGGAAGATGAAATGCTGGGGAGTGTGGATGAGGAGGTTTTGTCACCTACATTGTCACCTGATCATTCAGATATTGATTTGGTGCTATCGTCTGACTCCGAAACCCAAATTCTGTCTGATGAGTCTTCAGAAGAAACCGTTCCTGATCTGGGTGAAGAGCTTGCAGCCTGGGCCACTAAGAACAGCTGCAAGCGAACTGCTCTTAATGAGATGCTGGAGATCCTTAGGCGACAAGGACATCGCCTCCCAAAGGATTCCCGAACACTGTTGCAAACACCAAAGAAAGTGGCAACAGTTGAAAAATGTGGTGGACACTATGCCTACTTTGGTGTTGCTTCTGGCATATTAAAAGTGTTGGCTCAGCATCCAGGAATCGTTGAGCACCTACATTTGTGCTTTAACATTGATGGTGTTCCCCTTTTTAAATCCTCCAACTTGCAAATGTGGCCCATACTCTGCAACTTTCATGACTTTGCTCCTTTCATTGTGGCCCTCTACTGTGGAGTTGCTAAACCAAATTCAGTGGAAGAGTACTTAAGTGACTTTCTCCAGGAGTTGCAGCAGTTGCAGCAAGATGGCATTATTCATGGAGGCAAAGCACTTCAACTGTCTGTAAAAGCATTCATATGTGATGCTCCTGCCAGGGCATTCTTAAAGTGCATTAAGAATCACAATAGTTATCATTCTTGTGAGCGATGCACTATCAGAGGCACCTATGAAGGAAGGGTTGTTCTTGGAGCCAAAGAACCAGGTGCTGTTCCAAGGACTGAAGACAGTTTCCATCAGTGGGTATATACAAATCATCAAGTTCAGATATCTCCACTGACTGTTGCAGGAATCTCATGTATCAATGGGTTTGCCTTGGACTACATGCACTTGGTCTGTTTGGGTGTGGTTCGGAGAATGCTGCATTTCATGAAGCAAGGGCCTAATACATGCAGGTTGTCATTTCAACAAAGGAGCAGGATTTCGGATCATCTAAAATCATTGAATGGAAAGTTGCCAAGGGAGTTTGCTCGCCAGCCAAGGGGTTTGCAGGAACTTGACAGGTGGAAGGCCACAGAATTTAGACAGTTCCTCCTTTACTCAGGACCAGTTGTTTTGAGGGATGTTCTTTCACCTACTTTCTACAAGCATTTTCTTGCACTCACAGTCATCATGTCAATTTTGTTAAACTCTGATGATGTGCTGCGAAACGAGTATTTAGGGTATGCCAGAGATTTGACTGTGTACTTCGTGGAAAAGTCTGAAGAGATTTATGGGAAAACCTTTGCTGTGTACAATGTACACTCTCTGACCCACCTGCCAGACGATGTTGAGCATTTCCAAAGTTCCCTGAATAATATTTCAAGCTTTCCATTTGAAAATTACCTCCAGACACTGAAGAAACTGGTCAGGCAAAGTCAAAATCCTATTGCCCAGGTTGCCAAACGCTTAACAGAGCTAGAGAGGTCAACGAAACACAGGAGTGTAGCCAAAGACACGTTCACTCGTGTATCTACCACATTAAGGGATGGCTGTTTCCTTCTGGACAACGAAAATTTTGCCTTTGTAAAGGAAAAACGTTCAGATGGCTCTTTGGTTTGTGATGTGATACACCATAATGACACAGAGAGTTTCTTTGATGACCCCTGTGATTCCAGACTACTTAACATTGCCCGTGTTAAAGACCTCAGCAGAGCAAAGCGCCAACTGATCACAAGGGACAAGTTACACCGTAAAGTTGTCTGCCTGCCGCCCAAACGTGATGCAATCAACTCTGGGTATATTCTGTTTCCTATGCTACATGGAGTAGAACGAAGTTGAACTGTAAGTGTCCACTCCATAGATCAGGATTAGGATTTAAAACAGGTTGTCAACATTTACATAGTTTGGTCTGTTTTAGCGGCATACATGGTATTGCATTTATGTATGTATGTATGTATGTAGTAAATGCATGTAAAACAGATACATAATTTTATACTAGAATTGATACAGAAGTTTCTCCATCCAAATAGGAGCAAAACAGCTTAAATCAAAACAGCTGTTATAATATAACAGTCTATAATATAATAAGGTTAAATATTCATTCTTGAATACTTTGCAGCACTGCCTATGGGCATATAATGTTAATGTTTTCTTTTCCAATTATTTTATGCTCAAAGTACAGGAGAATGCTTAATTTACGAGCTGAAATATTATTTTTTTTACATTCTTTCTACATTGATTTAGTTCACAAATGTCACCTTTTCAGCCCTTTTTCAGTTCGCAAGTGTTTAACCACTGTCTTCACCCTCCTGCTTCAGCCTCCACCACTGTGCTGCCACCCACTCATCCTCCAGCTCTGTCCTGCCTCAGCCTCCAGTGCCAAGCTGCCTTCTGCCTCAGTCGGTAACATTGAAAAGTATAGATAAGCACAACAATGTAGTAGTACATTAGAGTTTTCATAATTGAACTTGCCTGGATCCAGATTAAAAATCTATATATTCCCTCACTGTAAAGGTTTTGTCATGTGGGTTCGGGCTGTTTGGAGGGAGAGAACTAAAGAAGAGGAAGGAGTCATCCCAAAGTCCTGGGTGCTTGATGATATGGTGTACTGGCCACCTGGCATCGACACATTGAAAGCAATGAAAGAGATGCGAAAGCCTGAGGAAAAGTGGAGGAAATTTCCTCTCATAAAGATAAAATTAACATCAAGTAAGTCAATGTACGTTGCTGTAATAAGACTTGCTTATAATCATTTATCATAATCATTTTATAACCATTATTGTTGATGCATGGTTTTCATTCATTCAAGTGGACAGGGATGAGTGCGAGTTATACAACTTCTCGACAGCGGCTGAGGGTAGTGGTGATGAGCTGGCCATATCTAAGCCCAAGAGGATTTTGAAAAAAAAAACATTTGATGACTTTGTTCAAGGTATGATAATGAAACAGTTGTGTAGCAGGTCCAAAATAGTTTGTGTTTAACACTGAGACTTCTAAGAAGGAAGCTTTTAGTACTGTAAGTGCGATTAAGGTGGCTGTTTCATATGTTACACAGATGATGAAGATGAAGCAATTGATGATACCCCATCGAATGAACAGTTAAGTTCTGAGGCAAATTCATCAGGACATGGTAAGTAGGCCAAGTTGGCCATATATGTTAAAGTGGTATTAAACTTTAGACATTTTAGCCTGTTATCACAAGTAATTTATTTTCATTTAGCATTTTACATGAGGAAAAAATTTTCACGATTTGGATTATAAGATTGATAGTGTGTTGAAGCCTAATTTTTGTAACGGTCTTTAATGGACTCAATTAACCAGAATGCACTGCGCGAAACCGAATCATTAGCTCAACCCACTAATGACCGATGCAGCCTTCAGGTTTGTTTGACTTCATGCAGCGCCGCAAGAACAGACAGCCGTATGACGTCAAGGTTCCACGAGAGCGATTTGAAACCAAACTCCTCCGAATGATTTTGCAAATCGCTCTCACGGTACTTTGACATCATAAGGCTGTCTATTCTTGCGGTGCAGCATGAAGTTGAACAAGCCTAATAACTTCTTTTACCGCTCAACCTGCTCTCAAATCAACTCTAGTCAACTTGAAGTTAGCCGGCAGACGAACCCAACCAAAGTGTAACTCCGCTTTTACCGTCTTTGAAGGGGAAATCACAAAAACCCTCTATAAAAGATGACTAGAACCTGTGCAGTATGTGGATGTAAGGACAACAAATTCAGGCCACAGTGGGGAGTTTTTACATCAATGCGACCCTCAGCTGACACATGAACTAACAGATTCCTCGAAAATGTGAATATGCAGCCAGTACTTTCGTAACTACTGTAAACATACTACATAGAAAGTTATTTTCATGTTGTTGTTATTATGAACTCGAGCAAAGCAAGCTAATGTTAGCTCATCATGTGCAGCTGTCAATAAAAGAACGTTATCATCTACTGTCAATTATCTCGCCTCAAGACCCGCCCCCATTTAGAACGTTCAGAATTATGTAGGCGTGCATTTTTCTTCCGGTGATTTGACTGTAGCAGTTAAAAGCTTTAATTTTTGATATGGAGTTAGAACATTTGATGGCATCACATTCAACTACATATATGTGATGAAATTTAGTGTTGGACCATAATGTTGTTTTAGGGTGGACTTCCGCTTTAAACTAAACATCAACATTTAAATGTACAGTTTACTGAGTAAAGTCAGTTGCTTAATATTCTCTCACTGTTTGCGATCAAACAGGCCCCTCCCTGCCACCGCCACCAAAGAAATCCAAGTCCAGCTCCGCTTCCAGTTCCAGTCATCAAGTGATTGGTCAAGAGCCATATATCCTAAACTTAAACATCAACATTTAAATGTACAGGTTTCTAAGTAAAGTCAGTTGCTTAATATTTGCTCACTGTTTGCGATCAAACAGGCCCCATGCTGCCACCGCCACCAAAGAAATTGAAGTCCAGCTCCGCTCCCAGTTCCAGCCAACAAGTGATTGGTCAAGAGCACACCAGGGAAACACCTCGCCATCGTTCCAGGTCCCCGAACATAGAAACACCTCACACACCCTCCCTGCCACCGCCACCAACAAAATCCAAGTCCAGCTCCACGCCCAGTTCCAGCCATCAAGTGATTGGTCAAGAGCACATCAGGGAAACACCTCGCCATCGTTCCAGGTCCCTGAACATGGAAACACCTCACACACCACACAATCGTTCCAGGTCCAGGAGTCTGAAAAGACCACACAATCTTTCCAGGTCCAGCACCCTGGAAAGACCACATAATCGTTCCAGGTCCAGCACCCTGGAAAGACCACGTAATCGTTCCAGGTCCAGCACCCTGGAAAGACCACGTAATCGTTCCAGGTCCAGCACCCTGGAAAGACCACGTAATCGTTCCAGGTCCAGCACCCTGGAAAGACCACACAATCGTTCCAGGTCCAGCACCCTGGAAAGACCACACAATCGTTCCAGGTCCAGTACCCTCGAAAGACCGCACAATCATTCCAGGTCCAGCACCCCCGAAAGACCACTCAATCATTCCAGGTCCAGCACCCTGGAAAGACCACACAATCATTTCAGGACCCGAGAAAGACCATACAATCGATCAAGGTCCAGGATCATGGAAACGCCAAGACAGGAGAGAGACCACAGATCTTACCATAGAGAAGATGTCTTCCCAATGGCAGAGAAAAGTAAGTGTGTTCTGAACAAAAATAGCTGCTGCATTGAAAATTATTGTACAGAATATGATGTGATATTGTTCTCTTTGGTCTGACATTCAGAGTTCCAAAAGCGGGTGCTGTACTTGCTAGCTGACATGAGAGCAAAGCTCTCTGAAGTTGGCCGTTTTTATGAGCCTCCGCATTCCCAGTTCCACTTAGAATTGATCGACTCTGTAGACCAGCTTCAACAGCTTAACAGAGAGCTAACCAGCGAGGAAAAACGAAAACTCATGGTAGGTTACTACTAAAAAGGAAAACACACCTTTGCCAACAGATATATAATATCTTATTCACATATTATTGTACATCATATACATTTCTGCATAATCGCTAAATTCTTTCTTCAGACAGCTCAGATGTCAAAAATTGGTGGAGCTACTCTGCGGGAAAATGTCAACAATGTGATGAAAAGGTCAGTCTCTAAAGTTGGTGCTGTTAATATCTTAAAATGTATGGACTCTTTTTTTCCCCTTAAATGAGTACGCCAACATTTTGTGAAATTAGCTTATTCACAGTCAGAGTAAAAGCTAGATACGATGAGACACTCTTCTCTTGTCTGCGTGTTCCACATACTTTCTTTCTCTCTCAATGAGTTAAAAAACCTAGATATCTTAACCTAAATTGCTGCAAAGGGCGAGTGATAAAGTTAGCGTGGATATCTTATCCTAAACTGCTGCAAAAAAAACTATAAAATTAAAGTATTGTTGCACAAAAAAAGACTGCACGTCCTCTTGTAAGCACTCCATAATAAAGCTACTGCATGCATTTCACATTCAATGAAGTGCGGGCTGTTTTATTATCGCTTTTTTATAATACACTCACACATTTGGGAAGAAACACGACAAAAAGCTGCAGGTGTAAAGTGTGTGTCTAGGTAGGACAACAGATATAGAGCAACTTCAAACTATAGCGGTCAAATATTAACCTGATTTTTATATAGAAATAGAAGAATTAAAGGTATAGCGGAAGATTTTCCCGAATTTTTGAAAAGAACCGCCCCTTCCACTTTAATACAAATGCACATGCGCAACACTACCTGCTCCAGAGAGGGAACGCCTATTAAACGCGTGCACGAGAGAGAGAGAGAGCATGCAGGAGCCTAGTTCTTCTCTTCGCTCTGTTTACAAGTTGCTGTTGGCATGTTTACCGTGTGTGTGCGGTTTGTGACTTGTGCCAGGGGTAGCATTGCTAATCATAGCTTAGATCAACTTTTACTAGGAGTGATTTTAAATAGATTTCTCCAAAAAGCATGACAAACTTTACCTGTCGGGTAGAAAATTTGCATGGGAAGCCCAACCTGTGCTTTTAGAGCACGCCAGCGTGTAAAATAGTCTCCCAAAAACCCTGGTCTTGTTTCTTTTTTCAGAGGCCTTTCTCTTCTTGTCATACAATTCGTAGACACTTTTCTCTTGCAACCCTCAGACATTTTGAAAAAACATGGTGAGAATGTGAGCTTCAATGAATGACTGAAGCCGTAGGCCACCACACATATACACCTAAATGTGCGCATGTGCAGAAAGTAAACCTAGAGATGAGCACGTACGATGGCCTTACGTCAACATATTACCAGAATGATTGACAACTGGGATGACCAATAGTCTAGACCAGGGGTGGCGAACGTCGGTCCTGGAGAGCCGCAGTCCTGCAGAGTTTAGCTCCAGCTCTAATCAAACACACCTGAACAGGTAATCAAGGTCTAAAGAGTTACTAGAAACCTTCAGACAGGTGAGGTTTAATCAGGGTTGGAGCTAAAAACTGCAGGGCTGCGGCTCTCCAGGACCGACGTTCGCCACCCCTGGTCTAGATGATCCACCCGGAATAAGAAAATCTTCCTCTATACCTTTAAATGAGAAAAGAATATAATACCTAGAGTAAGGCACTATCTTTGTAAAACTGCTTTAAAACAACATGAGTTATGTACTGTAGCTTTTGAGATTTTGTCTTTTTACAAGTTCCCCCAAAAGCTAATACATGAATGGCAAAATCACAACTGTTACAACACTGCTTATTCAATGTACAATAAACAAATAATAATATTAGTAAATTCTGAACAAAAATGTAATTCAAAATGGTCTTGTACCGTGATCCATACAGTACCGTGGCCCTGTATCGGGATACGTATTGTATCAGAAAACTGTTGGGGATACACAGCCCTACTGTACAGCATGTATAACTTTGTTTATTCCCATTTTTATTTACAGAGTGCTCACAAATAGCCTCATGTCCATTATGAACATGGATGGGACTGGTAACAAGCTGGCATTCAGAAGAATGGAACTTTATAGAGTCATGATAGGTAATTATATTTTCTATTTATGCACATACATCACCTATAGCTCTATTCTCTACATGATTTTTATTTTGATCAGTATGTGCAAGATAAATGGCGATTGCTGTTAACATTTTTCAGATGCAATCCAGAAGTCACAACCCGGCATCACCGAAGCTTTCATTGGAAGACTGATGGCCAACCATTTGCGGGCTGCGCCAGACAGAAGAGGGGGCACTGGGCGCGGGAAGGTAGGACCTACTGCAAACAACAATGTAGATTTAATCCCAATCCCATTTCTCTGTTTTTACCCTTCTCCTGTGTTTTACCCCTACACCATGTCATTCAAAACAGAGTGGCAAAACATAGGGGTAAAATATTCCCCATGGAAATGAGATACCACTAGCCTACAGGGAAGAGCCCAGACGTATGTGATGTTTTGAAATCGCTGCTCTCTGGCATTGAAAGAATGTTCAAACTCTACAATTCAGTAAAAAATGTGAACTGATTACTAGCAGTGAAATGTGATCCTGACATATGACACTATTAACAGATGAAGCGTTCCCACGGGTCCTTGAAAGTTTGTGAATCTGGGGTGAAATTCAAGGCCCTGGGAAGTTTTTGAAAATATACATGTACAGGTCATTGAAACAGCTTGAATTTATGTTATGTAAGAAGTTTTCTGGAAAAAATCCATATTATTCATTGTGTAGTGTAGGATAACAAAATAAAAATTCTAGACTTTTAAGCACACGTGCTAAACTGTTAGTTTTAAATGCTTATATCTTCTGTATGTGAATGTTGATTCATACAGGGTGTCTGCGGGGTAGTAAAAGGTAGTAAAAAGAATTTACCAAAATTAAGGCCTTTAAAAGGTAGTAAAAGAGAACAAATGCAATTTGACTCTGTAGTATTTTTTGCTTAATATATGTGTCTCCATGTTTTAACTTCATCTAGCATAGTTTACAAATATATACGGTGCTAACAGGACCTCGGAGTTGAAGTTTACCTGATAAGGATCACTGTGCCGTACACGGCACACCCCCTCCCTTGCACGTGAGGCTGCATAAACAACCTTGTAACTTTAAAGTATTAAAACTTCAAAATATACGGTCATGCGGCACATCGTTTGAAATCTCTCACATCGTTTGAAAGACTCTCGAGATTCCATTATGCGCACACACAAAGCATAATATGATTTATAGCAGTCATAAAGTTGTTATCTAGTTATTGCGGCGGCGACTTTGGATACGTACTTACCTTCAAAATGTTTTCTTTTATCCGCTTCGGTGAAATTGTCCAAAACAAATTGTTCATAAATCCCCAAAAGTACAAGGAAATAGAATATCCAAGCCCTTTAATACAAAACTTTGTTCGCCTCACAATCTTGACGTTTCTGACCAAATTACGATATAAATACTGTAAACAATTAGTTCACTATCGGACATTCGTTCTAATCTTTTCACTTTTCATTCCCGATTTATAATACGGTAAAATATTTGGATGTCACGTTTATTATGCAACGTCTGAGGAACAAATACGCCCCCGTGTGGAATTTCAGCTGTTCCATAGGCTACGCAGTCTATGCAGATTGAGCGCACACACTTAACTCATAGTATTTTATCATTCGAGGTTACGTGCCCACGTCACGTTGCTGTGCGGGTGGTCAGTCACAAAAGCTTAACATTTGTACACACCGCAGCTTTAAATTTAAATTTTAAAAGTGATTTTAAGCTGTTGAAATACAAACAACAGTGCTATATGCGCTCGCTGTTTTCATTTGACAGGAGCATTCAAGCCACGCATCCGCTTCTCATTGAGCTTGTGAGTATTTTTGCTGCTCTATTAGCCTTAAATAAACACACACGTCAAAATTCCCGGCCTTTGCAAGTATCCTCATAAACACGACAATTTAGGTCTTAAGAGAAAGTAGAACATATAAATAGGAAAATGTTGCCGTTATTTTGTCACTTATTAGGAGCAGTATGCTAGCTGGAGCCATTTACTTCCAGTCTTTGTGCCAAGCTAGGCTAGCGGTGGGTGCGTCAGACAGGGTTATGGGACGCACGGAGATGAAAAGGGTACACTGTAAACCCTGATGCTTAAAGGGATACTTCACCGATTTAGCATTCAGCTTTGTATCTGTAGAAACCCGGCAGTATTACTGAATGACCATGTTTCCCTCCCTCATTTCCCCCTGAGAGGAGAGATATCTGCATTTTGGTTCTGCAAAAAAGTCCTCCGATGATGTAATATGACGATTTTTGCATCATCGGAGGACTTTTTTGCAGAACCAAAATGCAGATATCTCTCCTCTCAGGGGGAAATGATGGAGGGAAACATGGTCATTCAGTAATACTGCCGGGTTTCTACAGATACAAAGCTGAATGCTAAATCGGTGAAGTATCCCTTTAAAGTAATTAATTGTATTTAGTAGTGTTAACTTAAATTTTTACAATAACTTCAAATTAATTGACCTTGATAAGTATTTAGAACTTTGTGGTATTTATGAGTTTGTACAAATCACAATTCTTAAAGTTAGATGAGTGTAAATTGTTGCTTTAATTTACACAAACTGTCTCCTTAAATTACATCAACTTAAAAAATAATAGAATAGAAGTTTTGTATCTGATCATCCGTTTACGCACGACAAGCTGCTGCATTTGATGTCATCCGTTTACGCACGACAAGCTGCTGCATCTGATGTCATCCGTTTACGCATGACAAGCTGCCTGTGAGGAGCATTCAAGATGGCGGATCGGTCTCGTTTCATGCGGTGCTGTAAGTATCATCTTTCAGTTCAATTACTTCACTGTAAACATAATTATGTTTAGTTTTGTGTATATAATTTTAATGTTCATAGTGTAGGGTGACGTAGAGTCAAGACTAAGTTTTTAAATGTGTTGCAGGAGAGAAAACATTTCGAGCTCCATGTTGCTAGCTAAGTTAACGTTAATGTTTAGGTAGATAGAGACCCAGATTAATGCATTTGTCAGACATAACCTTTAATTCGAACAGACTACTTAAACAACATAAATTATTTGTTTTTTAAACTGTACATATAGTTACAAACCATACGTTAACGTAATTCCGATATTCAGTGCCACGCGCTGAAAGTTGTTGGCCAATAAGATAAGCTTTTAGTTCAGTGTCCGGAGCTGCTACAGATGAACACAGATGGTTCATAAAATAAATGTATGTAGAACTTCATCTTTTATTCGGTATGTATTTATTTTTATAGTTTTTGATTTAACTACGTTATGACCAGCAAGGATTGTGTTTTGTAACGTGTTAGTTTTGCAAGTTCATGTACAAAATTTCATACATCATATGTTAATGTTTAATAATATAATGAGGACTTTATTGTGCTTTCTGTAGGCATTGCATAATGTTTAGATAGGAGCATCATTTTGCACTACATGTGTCAGTCAGTGTATTCTTTATTCTAAGATTCTGCTTGCTATTACTGTTTAAGAATAAACTGTAACAGTGTAAATTCTTGATTTTTAGATAAGACGATGGACTGGAAGTGCAGGGTGTGCAGAATATTCTCATTCCCAAGTCCACCTCCTCAGACACTACAGAGTGAAACAAAGACACTGCTCTAAAAAAATCCACTACCTTGTATGTATCCTAAATATGATGTTTAACACATTAAGTGCATTCAAATCTCACAGATGTAAATACCATTTAACAGATAGAAACAGTTAATTATTTGCCTAACTTTCCTAAATGGGAGGATAAAGTATCACTTGAAACAGTACGAGGAAGAATTGCTCTAAAGGTGTAGAAGAGGAAAATCAACTGTAAGAACTGTCTCATCTGCAAGAAAAATGTTGCTCCAAAATGAACACCAGCCCATCAGTGAAAGTGTTTCTGGATCTCTGGCCTTTACTGCGTTTAACATCAGAGGTGTATATATATATATATATATATATATATATATATATATATATATATAAATTTACTCTAGTTTAATTAAAATGTACTTAAGTTATACTGCATCTCTTGCTAAATATATCATGTGATGTGGGTTAGTTTTACAATATCCTATTTTGTTTTTTCTCTGCTGTTTGCAGAGTTCCAACAAATCAGAACTTGTCCCGCAAATTTTACGCACAACTGGACCACCACCTACCTCTTTTGATGACACTTTTTAAATGTTTGCCAAATAATAAATACCCTGTCCTTAACATTGTTTTTTTCCTCTTTTATTTTTTAGCTTAATGGTTCTGAAGTTCAGATTGAGGATGCTCCAGTGGCCCTACCTACTGTTGTCCATGACAACACTACTGCTCCAATGCATTACGACAAAGCAAATATGTCAGTTGTTCTGGACAAATCAAGGTTGGCCTGCCAACCTTAAAGAGAGGGTTGATGTAAAGCGTAATTCTCACTACAGTAGCACACACTAACAATGTTACTCTGCTTAAAGCTCCCATTCTTTCTGTGTTTTTGAAGCTTTGATTGTGTTTATAGTGGGCAATATAACATGTGTTCATGTTTAACATGTAAAAAAAATGCGGTATTTTTCACACAATTGACTTATCTGTATAGCGTTGTTTTCACTGTCCTCAAAACAGGCTGATGTCTTCTTTGTTCTATGAAGTCCCTCCTTCAGAAATATGTATTGAGTTCTGATTGTGTAGTTTGTTTAGTGTGTTCTGATTCGATAGCAGCTTAGCTTAGCAGAGCCGTTTGAGCCAAAGCTGGTGACTGACGTATTCATGTGGGTGGAGTTTAGTCAAAAAACTGTTTTACTGACGTCATTAAAGCAGGAAGTAGAGGGCTGTAGTTCAAACCGGCCGTTCATTGTAGGCTTTGAAAGAGGAATTCTATTAAAGAAGATATATCGCCTGGCAGTGAACTTTGAGCTTTATCATTTTACAGGTATTATTTATGCTATTATAGCAACATTACGCACTAACTAGGGTTTCAAAAATGGGATCAGGAAGAACGTGACCTTTAATAATTTGTTACATAGGCTGCTTTTTATTTTTTGCAAACCTGATATTTTTGCCATGCAGTTGTTAAAGTAATTGAAATACCTCAAATCTTTTTGTTTTGCTGTACATTGTTGTTTTTTAGGCTTTCCTTGTTCATTCAACAGTACATTACTCATTGAAGATCTTAAAACTTGTGGTCTTTTTAAGGTTACTTTACTGATGTTATTTTGATTTGTTTGTTAAATCAGTGTAAACTCAGAAGACACAAGTTATTGCTTAAAAACACATGTTCTTATTGGCTTCTAGGCATGTCTTGTTCATTCCAGAATGTATTGAACATTGTAAAACAGTTTCTTGAATTTTGCCCCTCTTTAAAGGGTTTCTGTACTGACGTAGAGTCAGTTTGCTAGTTTGCACCCTTTAAAAGCATTACTGTACTTATGTAGAATCTAAACAGACTTTACTTTTTTAGATTGTATCACATTTGTAATTTTAGTGAAGATATGTTTATATAAACTGTATTATGTTTTAATGTACTGTAAATGTAAAGCTGACTATTCATTGTTCAAAATAAATGTCTAAAATTGTATTACATTTGTTGTGTGTTAGTTTGAAATAATACATTTTGAATAGAGTATTTATGTTTTTAATTTTACTTGATATAGTAAATAACTTTGATTTGTAAGAACTCAAAATTAAAATGTTTATTAACTTAAATATTATATGTTAACTGTTATCAAAATAAATGTGTTAAGATAACTTAATTCGTTCAGTTAGGAGCAATTGTTATATATGAGTACTGCATACTTAAAATTGGGAAAATCATTACTCAAAATTTTTTTTTCAGTTTTCCCAATTTATTCGGGTTTACAGTGTATGTATGGACTTATCTAAGTCTGGGGGAAACGGTGAATAAGCTAAAATCCCAAAAAGTTGGTGTGTTCCTTTAGTAGTGTCATATGTCAGGATCTCATTTCACTGCTAGTAATTAAGTTTACATTTTGTTCTGAATTGTAGAATGTGAACATTCATTCAAAGCCAGAGTGCAGTTATTTTAAAACATCACATTCGTCCGGGCTCTTCCTATGTAGGCTAGTGGTGTCTCATTTCCATGGGGAATATTTTTACCCCTATGTCTTGCCACTGTTTTGAAGGACATGGTGTGAACCGAAGGGGAAGGGTAAAAACAGAAAAAAACATAAAAACCTAAGTTAAACCATGGTTTTGCTGATAGTAATCCACTATCAATACACTTTTGCCACAATAAATTGTTAATTTTCATAAGGGGTAGCCTACTACTGATTGGTACTAAGCGTTAGTTATGTTAATGGACAGGGCCTGTTTTAATTTTTGCTTTCTTGTTCCCTTTTACAGGCAACTGAGAGCTCTGGAAGTGTGAATCCATAGCGCCCCCACTGTATTACACTGCGCAATAAAATAAAATAAAATAAAATAAAAACATATGAGATCTCAAAGTATGTGTATGTTGTCAGTCATTGTACATTTAGGTTGAAATTGAGTGATGCTTGACATTGAAAAAATTAAATATGTCAATAAATTTTGATGTAAATTTGACATCAAAGTTTGATGTCACATTTATGTTAAATTGATGTTGAAACTTGATATTGAATGATATCAAAATAGCATTAAAATGACATCAACATCATAACATCCTGATGTCAAAAAGATGTAGAATTGACATCAAAATGACATCAGCAGAGGTCAAAATCTTGACATCAAATTGACATTGACACTTTGACGTCAAAATGACTTTCATTTTTGACCTATTCTGTGACGTAATTTTGACGTCAATGTTTGATGTCATATTGATGTTAAATTGACATCAAATGCCCGCTGGGTGTGGCATTTATAGGGTTGCCAACTGTCACTATGAAATACAGCAGCAGTGCGAGTATGTTTTTTTGTGAATAAACAGTGTTAACACTTAATTACTACATATGATATAGCTTTATTAATAGTTTGTTAATTTACAGCTTTACTTTTAACACAGTTCTTTAATTGAACCATTATCTTTAATATCTGCCTAAAACAAAACACTTGTGACTCCTGCATTAAGGGTTAAAAACGTTATCCCGTCATGTTAATCTACTTGTTGTGACAAACTAAAAAAATGTATTCTGTAAGATTTAGTTTGCAGGGCATTTCAGATTAAGGTGAAACAGCTAAATAACTCCCTATATAAAAAGAAATATGAATATCACCACCTTTAATGAATCTTAATTATTTATTAATTGTAAATCTTATTAATTTTGGCATTTACATTTTTTTAAATCAAGGTTGAAACTGTTAACATTAGTTAATGCACCATACTGCATTACTTTAATCATCTAACTAACATCAATTACTTTAATGACATAAACATGAATTAATAAATGCTTGTATACTCTATATAACATGAACAAACTATGGAAAATATAATGCATTTAAAAATGTGAACAAATACAACTTTTTCATATCATATTATTCAGTACACATAAACGAATAATCCAGGGTCTGTTCTGTTCACACAACAGCTTACAGTCACAGCTCTAATAAAGTAACGTTATGTATGAATATAAACCCTGAACGAGCAACTCAAATAAAACTTGTGTACAATTCGCACAGGATGCCAGTAATCATAGTGACAGTTGTACATTGAATGATTGTACCCTTTATCAACAAATTATTATTTAACAATAGAGGCAGAGCTGAGGTGCTATTTTATGCGCATTGTTATGCACTTAAAACAACGCATTGTGCGCAACGTGCGTATATTACACAAGAACAAAATTCAAGCTCACGGATAAACAGTCAGTGATGAAATAAGGATAATAAACAATAATGTATATATCCTAGTAAATTGATTTAGTCAAGAGCAGTGAGATTAATTGTTTGATTAACATTAGTGACAGATAAGCAAAAAAGGTAACTTTTTTCTGCTGTTTACTTTCTCCTAAGCCCTAAATGGTAGCGTTTGAGGATACTTGCAAAGACGGGATTTTTGACGCATAACCTTATGTGTATTTAAGGACAATAAAGCGGCAAAAATACTCACAAGCTCAAAGAGAAGCGAATGCGCGACTTGCTTATTCCCCTCATACAGAAATAGCGCATTTAACACTGTTGTTATTGTTTCAATTTAAAATCACTTGTTTTTAAATGCGGATACATGTACAAACGTCAACATTTCTTGACCATGTGCACATGCAACTGCAATAACTGACAGGTGGATGACATCAAAGTACTGCGAGAGCATTTCGGAAGCAGTCTCGTCTAATGAGTTCTCGGTTCGCTCTCACGGGATTTTGATGTCATCTGACTGCCTCTTGATTCTTGTGGCGCCAAGTGAAGTTTACCCATGAGATTAACAAACTCGTTGTATCAGCCACTGGTTAGATTAGCGTAGCAGTCAAAAACGATCATGTACGAGACAAATCAATTACCCCCAAAATACAGGACCCTAGGCTTACTGTGCAAAGACACGTACATTTCCTGGCTGTTTGATTTTCTTAGCCCATGAACTGAAAGGCTTGCCAATCTTCCTCATTTCGCTAAGTCAAGTTAATCTCTATTGGTTTTATACACCTTTATCGATGTCCAAAACATCGGATCCTTCCTGCATTACAAGTATGTCCATGCTAGCAGAAATAAAGTTTTACGTCAGCTTAACGTGAGATACAGCCAGAAAACCCGGAGTGGATCTGGTGCGTATGATTACAGAACGCTTACAGTGGAGAGAGGAACGTGATTTCGCTCCACTCCAGGTTTTGATCACATTCCACTTAACAAGGAGAATACACTGCGTCTTTATGAAAAGTTAATTTAATAATTTTGCAGCTGACGGAAATCCGTCGTAGACTCGCTGCAATCGACGGAAATCCGTCACTACGACGGAGAACTTTAATCCATGTAAAAATCTCTACTAATATTACGTCGAGACGGTCACATTTTAACTGTGTGCAGCGCCTGCCGCCAGAAAGTAATGTAACATGATCAAAACACTATCAAAATGGCAAAATTCTCTGAAAAGTGACAAGGATGCAGCACAGAATTGATAATATTGTGCATATTAAACAGATTAATTCAATTCAATTTTATTTATATAGCGCTTTTCACAAAAGTCAATTGTTTCAAAGCAGCTTTACATAAATAGAAGCAGTGAAAAGCACAGAAAAACGACAGATAGCACAACAAAATACATGATAGCATAAGCAGTTAAATTTGCTGCGGCTATGACTCAATATTATAAGTGAACGTATTACTAAAGTAAAGTCTAGTAGAGGAAGCTAAGTAAAGTCCAAAAAGGCTGCCTCCCCGGGGTGAAAAACCCCTAGGAGAAAAAAAAACCCGGGCTTTAATCCGAGGAAAAATAAGTCCTAGTAGGGAAAAACCCTTGGGAGAACGGATAAGGAGATTTAGCTGAGATTAAGCGGGTTCTGCTGGTGATCGTTGGTCAGGCATCAGCTGGGCATCACGTTGAAGGACGGCCAGTAGATCAGAGGTGTGCCGACTTCCACATCTACCGGGACTGGGTCTGTTTGTCTCGTTGTCCTCGGGGTCGAGGACGAGAAAAAAAATCGTATTAGAATAGCGGCCGTTCATATGTATTGAAGTGTCACACAGTGATGTGGTTTAACTCAGCTTAGTTCCAGACAGACTAACTATTGCGGCATAATTATATTATCCACAGTTGAGGATTTAGCAAATTGGGGGCCCAATGCGAAGGTATATATGGTAAATAAGGGTCACCTTCCGATCTTTAAGAGAAAATGAAACCTGACGACCCGTTTGACTAAGGCCTAAAGCCCCACTGTCGTCGTTAATGCAGGTTCAGTGGCAAACGGGTCTATATTGTATACCATTTACAGGACCACGAGAAAATGCCAAAACATCGCAACCTGACCATACGTGCTAACCCGTTTGACTAAGGCCGGAAGCCCCACTGTCGTCGTTAATGCAGGTTCAGTGGCAAATGGGTATGTATGGCATACTATTCACAAGACACACGAAAGCATGAAAAACGCAACCCGACCATACATACCAACCCATTTGACCAAGGCTGGAGGCCCCACTGTCGTCGTTAATGCAGGTTCAGTGGGAAACGGGTCTGTATGGCATACTATTCACAAGACTTACGATAGTGCCAAAATCGCAACCCGACCATACGTGCCAACCCGTTTGACTAAGGCCAGAAGCCCCACTGTCGTCGTTAATGCAGGTCCAGTGGCAAACGGGTCGGTATGGCATACTATTCACAAGACAGCACCAAAATCGCAACCCAACTATACATGCCAAACCGTTTGACTAAGGCCGGAAGCCCCACTGTCGTCGTTAATGCAGGTTCAGTGGCAAACGGTGGCAAACTATTTAATGCAATTCATTTTAAGTGTTCATGCAGAAAAGGTTTTTATTTATTTATTTGGTTGGTCTGTGTAATGACCGTGAGTGCTTTGTTCCGTAAAAATAACTATTGCGAGTTAAGTACCTTTACTAAACAAATTATGCGAATGCTTTGTTGAAGAGAAAAGTTTTAAGTCTAGATTTAAAATGATCGACTGTGTCTGATTCTCAGACATCGGTTGGTAGATCATTCCAGAGCTTAGGGGCTAAGTAGGAAAAGGATCTTCCACTTTTAGACACTTTTGATAGTCTAGGGATAATCAATAGGCCAGAATTTTGCGACCGTAGTGTGCGTGATGGATTGTATTCTGATAGTAATTCTCTAAGATATGAGGGTGCTAAGCCATTTAAAGCTTTGTAGGTGATTAGTGATATTTTAAATTGTATGCGATATTTAACTGGTAGCCAGTGTAAAGATGCCAGAATTGGGCTTATGTGGTCATACTTCTTAGATCGAGTAAGTACCCTTGCAGAAGCGTTTTGAATTAAAAGACAAGTAACAGATTGATGGATGCTTGTTTGATTTTGAGGTTGCATGCAAAATCCATTTGACTCAAATAACCAAGGGGGCACGTGAATCATAAATGAATCATATAAGGAGACTGCTTCCGAAATGCTCTCACGGCACTTTGATGTCATCCACTTTTTCATTTGCGTGTGGTCTCAAAAACGTAACATTTGTACATATATTTAAGCGCCGCAGTTTATAAACAAATGATATTAAGCCATTCAAACACAAACAACAGTGCTAAGTGCGTCCGCTGTTTCTGTGTCAGAGCTGAACACGTAAGCCGCACATTCGCTTCTCATTGAGTTTGTGAGTATTTTTGCCACTTTATTGGCCTTAAATACAAATATGCGTCAAAAATCCCGTCTTGCAAATATCCTCATATAAACATGACCATTTAGGTCTTAGGAGAAAGTAAACAGCAGAACCATTGCGCATAAAATAGCACATCAGCGCTGCCTCTATTGTAACATAATAATTTGTTGATAAAGGAACAGTCATTAAATTAACAACTGTCACTATGGTTACAGGCATCCTGTGTGAATTGTACACGAGTTTAACTCGAGTTACTCGTTCAGGGTTTATATTCATACTTAACGTTACTGTATTAGAGCTGTGACTGTAAGCTGTTGTGTGAACAGAACAGACCCTGGATTATTCGTTTATGTGTACTGAATAATATGATATTAAAAAGTTGTATATGTTCACATTAGTAAATGCATTATATAATATAAACAAACAATGAAAAATATAGAGTATATGCATTAATGAATTCTTGTTTATGTCATTACAGTAATTGACAGTAGTTCATGGTGCATTCACTAATGTTAACAGTTTCAACTTTGATTAAAAAAATTATTAGTAAATGCTAAAATAAATACATTTACAAATAATAAATAATTAATAAAAGATTCATTAAAGGTGGTGATATTCATGTTTTCTTTTTATATAGTGAGTTATTTAGCTGTTTCGCCTTCATCTTAAATGCCATGCAAACTAAAGCTACCTATATATGGCACAAGAGACTTTAATATAGAATTAATGGCAAAAAAATCTCCCCTTAAAATGCTATTGGTCTCGCCTACATTAAGTGTTAATTAAAAAGAAATATGACTTGGCCTGAAAAAAATTTCAGTCAGAAGAATTTTTTTTCACTTTAATCCATGTGCAAAATTATGATTTTTTTATTTTTGGCGAACTATCCTTATTTAGTAGTCACACTGTTCCCTTTTGGGGCGGGGGCGAAAACACAAGCTTATACAGTATGTAAATATACACAGATAATGAAGCCCCTCCGCTACCCGCTAGAATCACCAGAAAAACAATGAACATTACATCTAAAGTTTGCATATTTATAGACTTATTGGTGTATTTTAGTATGTTTACCTTTGGAGTCTGATAATGCCTTCGTTTTTAAGCAAATTGAGAAATCTGGTGAGTTTGTTTTTGATTTTATTCATTTTATTTGTTTCCCTGATGTTCTGCAATTCTTAGGAATGGTTTTCCAGACAGGGCTAGTCCCAGACTAAAATGCATGTTTAAGCTGCCTTAGCCTAATTTAAAAACATCTTGCAATTACATATTTTTCATACTAAATACCATTGTTTTGTCTCAAGATGGACACCAATAACGTTTTTTTTTATAAGGTATGTTTGTGGTCAGCTACTTAAATGTCCTAATTTAACTAGGGCAACTGCCCCTTACAGAATATATTTGACAGTAGACCTTGTTTTCTAAGTACTAATTTAACAAATTTACTCTTAAAAATAGATTTTTTTGTGTGGTAAAAGTGTAGTAACCATGTTTTTTATGTTTTTTTTTTTTGTTTGTTTGATGAAGGTGCTGATAGGGCTTTCATGACAGGTCCTGTGATATAGGGTCGGTTTCCCGGACAAGGATTAGACTAGTCCTAGACTAAAATAAATGTAAGAGCTGCCCAAATGCCAACAACTTGCACTTGATATATCTTAAAATACATCAGTGTCCTTTGTTTTGCCTTAAAATGCACACAAGTAATGTTTGTAGTAAGGCATGTTTGTTAAAACTAGTTATATTTCATAATTAAACCAAGGCCTAGTCCTGGCTTAAGCTTATCCCTGTCCGGGAAACCACCTCATATGTAAATAATGTTTTGATGATATTGGATAGTCATACATTTAAAGCAATTAAAAGCCTGCTTTTTTACTTCCATGACTAAAAAAAAACTAAAAATGACTTACAGCTCTCCCATGTGGTTGAAAAGCTCAACAGTGCCTGGTATCAGACACTCTTCTGCAGGCAGGGGGAGGGGCGGGGCTGTGTGCTCTACCCTCCACCGCCACTTTCAGAGTGTGCTTGTAGCAGCTAGGAGGCTGCTCAGGTTGCATTAACAGTACAGTTTGTCCAGTTAAAAGTTGTAATTTTAGAGACATTATTTAAAGGTAAAAAAACTACATAGTGTTGCTTTAATAAAAAAATAACAATTTCAATACAAGTGAAAAACCACACAATTATTTAACATTAATCTTAAACTGGGGATCTTCTTCCTCCACGTAGTTTTTCAGTTTACAAAGTCCGTCATCTAAATAGGGATTAGATATAGCGCCAGTGCTACTGGCTTTTAAAGGGGATGAGAGCTGAGACTCTCATTGGTTTATTGCACGTTACGCCCCAAATACCCCCATTACTCATTAAAAAAATAGGACTAACCCTTTTCGACCATGCGCTCGGCGCATAAACCATTTTTCCCGTCGTTAAATTAGCAAATGTGGATTCGGACATGCCCATTTAGACGTTGCGCTGGCGCTTTAGACAATGCGCTTAGATCGTTAAAATAGGGCCCATAGTGTTTATACATATGCCATGAAATTTTTTTTTTCTGATCTACAAGATGAATGAAAAGCTAAAGAACTTGGGACTGGGAGGCTTAAAGAGCATAAACTGGAGGAAGGATGAAGTTGGAGAGGTGTTTCATCTGACTGAAAAACGCACAGCAAATTTAAATTATGCATGTAAATATATGAACTAATCATCACTGTATTTTTTAAAGTGAACTTTAAAACATATTGTACTCTGAGAAATAAATGATGTGTCTAGTTTACATGCAAATACATGTTTCTGTTCACTCACTGTATGCAGTGATGTGACTGTAACATGCTTTATGAATACAATGTATAGTTTGAGTTGGTGTGTATAGTAGAACAATATCTTTCCTATTTGTGATAGAAATTTAATTCACATTGTTTATATTAATAAAACTTTTGAGTTAAGAAATAAGAAAATATTATTTAAAGGATGCAGATGATGTTTATTAATTATGACAAACTCATCTTAAATCTGCCAAACCAGAGAAAAATTTAAATAAGGAAAAATAATAATTTGTTACATTTATATAGCGCATTTTTTGCAGCACTCAAAGTGCTTTACATATGAATATATCATATATATTTATTTATTATATTGTATGTCCACTGTATATATGTTGAGATGTACGAATAAGAACTAGCAAAACTTACTGAGTGGACTATGAGTTTGTTGTAAGATATTTGATTAAGAGACAGAAGCGTCAAGACCCCATTGGATGATTGATCTGTCAAAAAATAAACTCCACTTCTCATGTTCACAAAATGACATGGATGGATTAGGCTGTTATTAAAATACCTAAACCTGATGAAAGTTTTCTCATGTGTTGTTATTTTATTACAATTCACCTTAATACAATGTAGCATTAGTTGCTTTTAGTGTAAGGTAAATTTAACATGTGTCTGGGTAAAAATCAAATAGAAATGGAGCATGAATTTTATTAAATAAATCCAAATCGGCTTTACTACAAGCATATGGCATATAAGCAGATAAGCATAAAAGCAAATACAGTGCATTATAAAAATTGTCAGCTTCACAATTTTTGCAAAACAACACAAACTGATATGCAAAACATTAAACACACTTGTATGCATGTGACACAGAAATGTATCATGATGTCACTTGCTTTCAATTTCAAAGAAAAGGCTTTCTTTTGAACATGACCCAATTGATTAAACACAGGCACCAGGTGTACACACAATGTTGCTTAACTGTAGACAAATCACCAAACTTAAGCTACACTGTCAAAAACTTTTGACTTGTCTTGCTATATCAAACAATTGCTTCAGAAAAATTTTCCCAAAGTGTTATTTTACCCAAAACCAGAGGTGGGTAGAGTACCCAAAATCTGTACTCCAGTAAAAGTAAAAGTATCAAATCTAATTATTTACTTAGAGTAAAAAAGTATAAGATTGAAAAACTACTCAAGTTGTTACTCGTTACTTCCGATCTGAAAGAGAAGTAGCGCAAAACTGAATTTTAGACTACTTGGAGGGTTTTCACAAACCTCTCCTTAAAAGTCTCATTGTTCTGATTATATACAAGTTAAGCAGCCTATCTCAGTCCTGCAATGGGTACATTAACATCACATAACGTGTCATTTCAGAAAAAATCTCAAACACACAGATGTTTTTCTGACGGTTAACTCTGTATTTATTTTCATGTTCACAACACAAACTTGTCAGCATCTGCCTTTAAACATGCAAACAGTAAACAAAAAAGAACGTGTGTGTCTGTTTGTTATCATGTTATTATATGAATAGGTTATTTTCATTGCCATTAAAGTGCATTTACTGAACATAAACAGGAGCTTGATAAAAATGATCATTTTAGAAATTCATATGGAACTTATCTGTCTGTGCAAATCAACTATACATGTATTATAATATATAATACATGTTTCTTTAAAATCAAACTTTATTCTTTTATTTTTATTCATTCATTCTTTAGGAAGGATTTAAATAAAATACAATCCTGTTTTTATTTGAATGTATTTTCAACACATTAGTGAGGTGTCCGGATTTGTTTATAAATGCAAGACGTCCTTACATTATGCTGTTCAGTTTTTTTAGTTGTGGGGAAATGATATGGAAATGTGCAGATGTGAACGTGCTGTTTGTATGGTTTAACTTACACTAGGTTTTGTCTTCGCTTGCACAAGAGTGCATATGGCAAAAACTCGGACAGTGTGTCACATAATAGTGTTCAAATAGACATTACTGACACTTACCACTTCAGGTTGGATCTTGAATTCCTGTACGCTGAGATGTCAGCTCGTTTATTGAACAAAGCATGCATCACATTATGAAACTCTTCTTTTTGACCTCTTGGAGTGAAAATATAGACCAAACTTGAAGCCCCACTTTTTTTGCTGCGTCCAAAACTGCCTACTTCATTAAGGTGACCAGATTTTTTAAATGAGAACCGGGGACATTTCCTAGTTAAATGGTCAAAATATCATTAAAAACTCATTTGTTGTTATCTATGAATTACAAAATGGGGACAAAATGTTTTTTGAAAGTTTACTTCTTTTTATTGTTGTGGGTTCACTGCAAAAATGACTTACTTCTTACTTAATAGTATTTTTGTCGTATTTTCAGTTCAAATATCAAAACAATCTTAGATCAAGATGCATTTTCTTGATAAGCAAAATCCCCTAAGAAAAATCTAGCTTTAAGAAAAAAAATGTAAGTGAATTTGTGCTTAAAACATGCAAAAAAAAGTTGTGAACTTGAATTAAGTTGTAGTAGATTCTTTTTTTTTTTGCTTGTTTTAAGCACAAATTTAATATTTCGGTCTAAAAATTTGACTTATATTCTTAGGTCAATTTGCCCATCAAAAAAATGAATCTCGACTTAAGAATTTTTTTTGATTTGTACTGAAAACAAGAGCAAAATAAGAAAGTCCCCATATCCGGAGACAGCTTTAGTCGGGGACAGAACACCAAAAAACGGGGACGTCTGGTCACCTTATACTTCATCCTATATAGTACGCGAAATGCAGTAGGTAAGGAGAGTAGTATGTCCGAATACATAGTATTCGAAAAACAGTATGGGGAAAGTACCCGGATGACCTACTACTTCCGGTTAGATTTTGCAGTGTGCATACGATGGACACTTCACTATCCCATGATGCCATGACTTCATCTTATTCAGTACCTACTATACAGTATGCGGTTTTGGACGCAGCCTATATTTATTATGAAGTACTTGCACAATCCTGCACACATATAAATGTAGTCCAACAAAATCTGCAGCAGATTGATAGCAAGCAATGTCTTGGAATTATTCTGCCTCAGCATCAAGCCTCTGAGCATGGTCACTTACAGTTTTTGCCGAATTTGTCTCATCATGTCAAAACTTTATACACAAGCCAAACAGACATACTGTAGCACTTGGAGATAAACAAATCACATCTATGCCAAAATTAAAACTTAACGCTCTTCTTTAAAAATTAAATTCTTGCAACAAAACCATACACACCAGCACTATTTGAATTACTATTTCATATCAACAGCAACACACTGATGGGCTTTTTATAAAACACTGCACTCTATGTGTTTCTATTTTTATTGTAATTTTCTCAGACACAGTCTTCTGTAAAACTCAAAACTCCCTCATTTACAGCCCATGACTTATCACATGGTCCAGCAGAGTAACCCTGATGTCATCTGATAAATGTCTCCGCACCGGTCCTCGTTTTTGTCCTCATCATTTTCCACCTCCGACTCCTCTCTCTCTCTCTCTCTCTCTCTCTCTCTCTCTCCTCCTTCTCTTACTTTGACTCTGATTGCCTCCATGCTTGCAAAGCTCCCATAATGGCTTACCTGAGGCCTATTTGTAGTGCTAAGGCTCAGACCCAGGGGGCAATTTGCTGGGGGGGATGCATGGGATTTCCCCCTTTCTGGTAAATGTATCCCTGCCTCTGCTTTATTATTTTTATCCCCCCCTCAAAGTGATCAGTGCTACACTAGTGGCGAGACGGATCACAAAACTTATCATGGATCCGTGGTTTGATTAAAGTAAATTTTGTTTTAAAATGCGCTGCTTTGGCTGGCTCTGATACAGCTGCCGTGCAGCCTCTCTGTATTCACCACTCTGAAGACTTGCTCAATGTCCCGCCCACGGCGCTATCTGATTGGTTACAGACCCGGTTACACCTAACGAGTAATAGCCTATCAACACATGCGAGATGGTTATGGAGCTGTGTGTCGAAACGATGGAAGGCAGCATATTCAGCCGCATATTAATAAAGCGGGAATAAACATCACAATCTGATTATCTGTTTATGATGACAAGCAGAGTTAGTGTCCCAGTCACACCACTGAGAATGGCCGTAGTTACACGCAGATGAGGCGTTTAGCGAGGCGCGGGCGCGTCCAGTTTTCGCAAATGAGGCTAATTGACTAACACATGCATCTGTCTTTTCTATCATTTCACTGTAGCTCAGCATCGTGGTGTAAAGTTAATGTTATTACTTCAAAAGCAGCAGTAAAGCTGTTTCTACTGTAATGGTTTAACTTTGCAATCAATACATTGTTCATATTTATGTTTAAGTTGACACTGCGTTGTGCAATACAGTTTTGCCATTCAAGATTTAATTCTTGCGTGTTGTGCTTGATCACAGTTCATATGTGTGGGGAAAGATAAGCTATTAGAGTAAAAATATTGCGTTAGGCTGCTTCATGAGTTAATAAGAAAAAAGATTTTACAATTCCTGCAAATGCAGTGATAAGTTCATGTTCTCATGATTTATTTTTATGAATTAAAATGTTTTGAAATGTGCTCTGGACAGATACACATTATGTCAAGAATGATAAAAAAAATCGTCAATAAGCTCATAATTTGCGCTAAAATAGTCTAAATGTTTAGTTTTAAAACCATTTTAAAAAGCTGGTTATATTTTGATGTTTCTGCGCAAGTTCAGCAGACAGTGAGGTTCGGGTTTGTTCCGATCAGAGCTCATGAGCGAAGAGCGCATTTCTGAATATTAGAAATATTTTAATTAGAAATATATAATAATAATAATAATAATATTATAATGGATTTTTGTTATGTCGGGCAATGATTACCAAATTTCTCTCTCATATTGCTCTTCATAACCACTGAAAACAGTCAAAAAAGTTAAAACTAGTGGTGGGTACAAAATAACTCATGACGAAATATGGTGGGTACCCACCGTCGCCGAAATCGACGCCTATGAAAACATCCCCCCCTCTGTTTTTTTTCACAAATCGCACCCTGCTCAGACCGATTGGTGTTCTGTTTTCTGGTGTGTATGTAAGTGCCTACAAGTAAGTGCCAGATGAGTTTAGTATTTCGATCAGTGTGTTTTCCCAATTATAACAGGTGATTTCGTTTTTGAACAACGTTTCTAATGTAAAGAAAACATCTGTAGTGTTTCGCAATACGTTTGTTACAGAATTGCAAACAAAGTGCAAAGTTGACAATGTGTTTAAGCTATGGTTTCACTGTGTTTAAGCAGGGCCGGCGCTAGCTATAGGCAGAGTAGGCAAATGCCTAGGGCCTCAAGCTTGGAAGGGGGGCCTCCATAACTGCTAAGTCCATGTGCACTGGGCCGACAATCACTACTGACAGCATTAAATAAAGTTTTAAGGTGAGTTCAACTTTATGCGGCGCCACCACTGCAAGAATTAAAGGACAAGTTCGGTATTTTAGACTTAAAGCCCTGTTTTCAGATTGTTTATGGTGAAATTGAATGGTTTTGACTGAAATTTCGACATTTGCGGCTGCCCTGAGAATTTTCGCGTGTTTGTGTTTCAGCTCAGACCTCTACAATGGGTTTAATGGTGCACTGGAACAATCCTTCCTAAAATTCATTAAACTTTCGTTTACAAAGACGTGAAACTCACCGAGTGGTCAGGGTTGTTCACTGGTATGCTCACACAAAAATCGTTCCAAAAGACGCATTCCAACAGGTTTTATCGTAGTTTTTAGCAACTCCATTGACTTGTATTAGATGTCCTGTGAGGTACGGTATTACTCCGCGCCAGGAACTTTGTTTCTAATCTTGCAATTGGCAATGGCGGATTAGCGCCACCACCTGGGCTGGAGTGTCTATTATTCAATCTCTAAGCGGAAGAATGTACGGGTGTGAGGCGTTTGGAAAAATAGGTCCACAAGTTAACAACGAATGCTAAAACAGCTGTTGGAAAGCATCTTTTGCAGCGATTTTTGTGTGAGCATATCAGTGAACACCCCTGACCACTCGGTCAGTTTCACGTCTTTGTAAACGAAAGTTTAATGCATTTTAGGAAGGATTGTTCCAGTGCACCATTAAACCCATTGTAGAGGTCTGAGCTGAAACACAAACACGCGAAAGTTCTCAGGGCAACAGCAAATGTCGAAATTTCCTGTCAAGACCATTCTATTTCACCATAAACAATCTGAAAACAGGGCTTTAAGTCTACAATACTGAACTTGTCCTTTAAGTTTGTATTTAAAAAAGTTTGCATTTAAAGTCGAACAGCAAACAAAACTGGCGTTACCTAAAGTAAACTGTCTGTATATCTTGTAAGTCCTTTACACTTTTTTAGTTTTCAAATCACGAAAGTAGTTTGTCTATTTAAGTTTGTCTGTTTAAAGGAACAGTATGTAAGAAATTTATATCAATTAATCATTAAATGGCCCTGAAATGTCACTAGACATTAAGAAATCATTTTCATTTCAAATGTTTATATCACTCACAACAGCGGTCCGGCCAGGATATTCTCATTTAAAAAGTGGAGTTGCAGCCCTCAACTGATGTTTATGTTGTCGTTTGGTATATTGGCCACCAGCTGTGTGATTGCAGTACCAGTTTTAGCCACACGTTTTGTGATTGCAATACCAGTTTTGGCCACAATCCTACATACTGTTCCTTTAACTTCCAGTGGCAGCTGATTTGTATGGATATTTAAGGTAGTTTATAAAAAGGTATTGCAATAGTCTGATAGATAACTTTATACTGTATATTGGTTAAGTAAGAGGGAAATTCTTCTTTATACCAAAAAAAACAATAAAAGTTTTCTAGGAGGTGTTCACCTGTAATTTTTTTACGGTTAGGGTTTTTGCAATGTATTGTTGTCTTTTTAATTTTACTCTTTGGAGAAAGCAAAACTGTTATCCTGTGTTATCCCAAAAAGGTGGTGTTTTTAATAAATGTGACTGCCTTAAAATTTTTAACACATGTGGTTTTGCATAATGTCTAATTACATTTTAGCATAAATTAATCAATTTGTTGATAAAACTTAATAAAAAGTAAAAGTAATCGGGAAAAACATGTTTATTAGTAGTGCTCATCTGATTTCTTACGCAGTAGAAAAACACATTATCACATTATTCAGAAAATTAGAGGGGTGTGAGGGGCCTCCAACATAAATTTTGCCTAGGGCCTCCAAATATCTAGAGCCGGCCCTGTGTTTAAGGTATAGTTACAAAAGCTTCAAGTTTACAGTTTGGCACAAAAAGTTTGTCTTACCACATGAGAAGTTTGTCTTACCACATGAGAAGTGTTTAAAGTTATGCAAACTGTGTGATTTAATCAATAAAGTGATTTGTACACTTGCAACTTTGTTTTTTTTTAAATATAAATGTTATCATTTATGTAATGCTTTCTGTTGTTAGTGTTTTTTAGGTCAGTGTGTTGTAAATGAAATGTGTGTTTTATGAATGAGAACTGTTGCCAGTGTTATGTTGGTCTGAGTGAGTTTTTGTGGTGAGATTAACTGTTTGGCCAACATTTATGCTGGTAGTGAAGAGTTTTGAAAATAAAGAGTTTTGAAAATGCGGTTTCAGTATTAAACAATGCTTGTAAGCAACTAAATATGCTAAACTAAATAGCCAATGACTTTAGATCAATCTTACAAAAACTCCAGTCGTAATGATGGATTTTTAATACACAGCAAATACAGTATCTCTTACATCCCATCTGCATGCTCTTGTTTATGATGAACTACAATATACGTGTAAGCAAAACATTTCTACACCATTGACTTATTTAAATGGCAGATATATCTAGTCCTCCATACAGGCCATCATTAGTGCTCTTCCCACTATGGGTAATTTGAATACAGTCCTGAAGTGTTGTAAAGTGACCAGTGACGTAAACCTATGTGCAAAAATGTGCAAATAAATCTCAATTGAAATGAGCTATGACCAGCCAGATGCACATTAACAAACAAATCACAGTAAACTGACAAGAAAACACATTATTATGTACAAAGATGTGTGAGATAGTGCTTAATACACTCTTTTGCTTGAAAGAAACAGCCTGAACTTCCTTAATTCATACATACCTCTATTTTACGTGTTGGCTAATTCATATGAATTCATACTAAGTGAATCGTACAAAATTATTATAAAATTATTATATGATTATTATAAAAAAACTAATAAAACTCCCACCCCTAACCACAATGTAACGGGGCGAACTCAAATTGTACAAAAAATGTACAAATGTGGGCATATGAATTAATAAGAATTAGTTACATTGTAAAATACATAAAAATTTCTGTAAGATGGTGTTGGGTATAAGCAAATCATACGTGTAGCCAAATATTTGACTATACAGCAAAAGGTCTGGCCCACCTAGCATCTTTTGTTGACAAAGATACACCCATATAGACATAGAGATGTGATGTGAAAATCCAGAGGCTCTTTCATTTGTTAAATTATTAGGGCAGAAGTCACTGTGTAAAAATTACAGGATTTACAGGACAAAAATCTAATTTAAGGTAAGAAGTTTAAATGTCATATTTGGTTTATAATTTGAATTGTAAAAATGTTTATAAATATGAGGGATATAAAATTTTAAATTTAATTTATAACATTATTTACTCTACATTATGTTGTTCCACGTGTTCCACTCTTACTATTTTATAGCTCATACAGTAAGTCTACATGCATAGCAGTAATTCGATTCTTGACCTTATTCTGAAATAAGACTTTAAGAAAAGTCCTTTAATGTTTTCTTTTACATGTTAGAGAACATAAATCGCTTAATGACATGTCATTAACATACCCATGCCACGTCATCTGACGTTCCCTACATAATTTCACGAATTTCAACATACAGGAACTCTATACAGTTTTCGGTGTTTTATTTTAAAATGTTCAGTCGTTAATCAAAATCAATCGAGTAAATCAAATAATAATGAACTAATCCCTTAAAAAACATGACTTCATATTCATAAATGACTTTATACTGATAAATAAGTGATATTATAACATTTTATTAATGTCTGTTAATTCAGTTGTTATACATAAGTTATTAGTTAATGATGAACTTATCATTTGCAAAACATTTGTTATAAATAATTTATAAGTAGTATGCTAACAATTTATGAATGTGTTGCAAGTTCTTAAAAAATAGCAAAACAGATCAGTGGTAGATGCTTTTTGAGTTATTAGCTGATATATTACTGGTAAGTGATACAGCACTTATAAATCATTGAAATATTCATGTCAAGTGAAAAACTTTGACTTATTGACACAGACTTGGATGTATGAAATGTGTGAGATCTAGCAATAATGTGAACCAGATTTACTGTACCTTTTACTAAAGCTCACATCAGTCAGAGACCATCAGAGAAACTGTCTATACCAGGGGTGTCAAACTCAATTTCATCCCGGGCCACATCAGCATTACGGTTAATCTCAAAGGGCCGGTTGTATTTGAACGACTGTATGAATGTATCAACTCTTTTATTACTGTACATTGCATAATTTTCCCTGCATTTGCTTACTATTGGTTTTGTTAATAACTCAATTGATACCTAGCTTTGAAAGTAGAAGCCCAGGCAAATAATGACAAAGTGTATAGTACAACTATTCTACAGATTATTTTAAAAATAATTGTGGTGACAAAAACACATTTTGTATGTGAGTACAGTATGTGTAGGCTACAGATCAATAGTTTCAATCGTTTATTAAAAGTAATCGGTTCAGATGAGTCATTAGTTCGCGTATTTAGCGGGAATAGACGCGTAATAAACTAATACCAGCTGGACATCCCTGTGAGCGGGCGCGAGAGAGGGAGAGAAAGAACGAGCAGATACTGTCCGTTTCCATATGCGGAGGTCGCATAAGCAGCGTCATCAAGCCTGGTTTATTTAAGTTAACTGACCATTACATTCGCAAGTCATACGCATATTAAAACTATTTACTATAAACAAAGAATAATATTTAACTTTATAATTGTTAATATTCTGAAACAAGGCAGTCTTGATGACGCATGCAGCCTGGAAATGCGACCTACGGAGGCTGCAGCGTTCGCATTCAGACACGCCCACTCTAGTAGTGCGCGCGTGCGGGGCACTGCTCGTTCTCTCTCATGCAATCATCAATATTATCACTATAATTACATTACAAAAAGACTTTGGCGGGACAAAAAATAGTTTGGCTGGCTGCTAAAAAAATCTATATAGGAAATAACCTGCAAAAATAAAACTTATAATAACAATAAAATTATCTGTAAACTCTCGTGGGCCACATAATTAACATAATTTGTAAACTCTCGCGGGCCAGATGAAATGAGGGGGCGGGCCGGATTTGGCCCGCGGGCCTTGAGTTTGACACCCCTGGTCTATACGCTCTCCAGTCACCTCTTACACTTACAAGCTAGGAAGTGTTTAATGTGTTGTGAATGTGTATACAGTAGGTGATGTGTAAACACATGAATAAATCAAATCAATAGTTTTCTGCATACTTTTATCTAAATTATAAACCATTCATTATTTATAAATGTAACATGTGATTTGTATATTTTTCTTAACTGTTAGTAATTATGTCTATATATATATATATTCAAATTATTTACAAAGTTTTTGCATCACCTAATCTAAAGCTTAAAGCATTCACAGTGATAGCTATAACTATATAACAATAAAAACATTTTCTATGCTAGTTTTAGTTAGAAATGAACTCCATTTTTAATTCTTATTCACCACCAACATGCATATATTCTTGACCCAAATATTATTAAACAACACCACTTACTTACCTATAATAACATTAACATTAAAACAGGTGTTGTTACTGCAACAGTGCATTACTAGTGTACGTCTGTTGAAAGAGTTTGCGCAGATTCAGGCTAGAAAATAAGGATAAACAATTTTCTTACCGTGTTGCAGTCTTTTGTGGATAAAACTTGTGTTTAAACAATCGTAATATTGTATTCGATACAAGAAACAAAGGGATCTTTGTATATTTTTGTGTTTATGTTTGAATTAAATATTTTTGATTTTTGACTGACATCTATGATGAGAATTTTTCCTGCCATAGGTGAAGTTAATCAGGGACTTTGCACCTACAAAAAGCATCTAAAGTTTCCCCACAAATAATCATGTTCAACATTATCAAAGGCTTTTCCCTGATCAATAGAAATCAAGCCAAAATTCATCCCAGTCATTTTTGACAACCCAATTAAGTCTCGTACTAAAACAATATTATAAAATATAGATCTACCTGGCACACACAATTGGTCAGGATTGATGATGTATTCTAGTACTTTTCCAAGTCTAGTTGCTAATACTTTCGAAAGAGAACAGTAACGACAAAGGTCTCCAGTTTTTAATTTCATTTAGATCACCTTTATTGGGGAGAACAGTAAGGACTGCTTGGGATTTAATGTTTTAGTAATTCAGAGAAACGATGATGCTCTTAAATATTATCTCTCTGCACGGGGTGATGTTATACCACCAAAAGAATTTCTGATTGAGATTTTTTCCTTCAGACTAATGGGACAGCAATGGGTTTGATTTTTGCCCTCAATTATGCCAACTTGTTTTTGACTGTTTTGAGCATTATTATGTATTTATTTCTGGAAAAGAAAATCCTTTTTGTTCACAAATTATTAAATGGTATAGGTACATTGATGGCATTTTTTTTAGATTAGAATGAGGTTCATGAATTTGTAGAATGAGGTTCATGAATTTGTGTCAGTTTTCAATAATTTTGTTGATAATTTGGAATTTACCTTGTAGGTCAATGCTTCTAGAGTACATTTGCATATGGGTGCAAAAGAATGAAGGTCAGTTTATTACCACCTTATTACAAAAGAAACTGATAACTGTTTTGCTCGCGATCAGTTTCCATCCAACTTCTCTAAAAAAAAAGGGCCTGCCTAAGAGCCATTTTTTTACTGACAAGGATTTGTTATTCTGACAGAGATTTTATTGAAAAATCTGAAATTATGATAAAGACATTCTTAGAAAGAGGCTATCCTTCTGAATAGATTGACAAAGATTAAACATAACTTTTCAAAAGACACATGCTGAATTGTTAAAAAAAGAGGATAAAAAAATTAAAGAAGCATTCTTTTACTTGTATTATGACCTATTCCCCTAAATCACATGTGATTAAATCAATAAAGAATTTATTATCATTATGACTGTGGTAATTGTGCTCAGTGTAACAATACAGCTAAAACATATATTTTTTGTCTCCTAGAACTTTTGTCATTCTAGAAAATTGTTGTTTATTAGATTTGGTGTCCATGTGGTTTGGGTTATGTTGGAAAATCTTCACATCAACTAAATCACAGAATTAGTGAGCATAAGAGCTCTATCAGAAGAGATAATGTTAATTATCCAGTTGCTTCCCATTTTCTGTCTTTGAACCATGATGTTTCTTCCTTACGTTTCTACAGGATTGAGAAAGTGAGTTTGCCACCTAGAGGAGGCGATATTAAATTGCTCCTACAGAGACATGAGTGGTTTTGGATTTTTACCCTGCAGACATTTTCATTGATGGGTATAAATGATAAAGCCTTATTTAATGTGAAGTTATCATTTTTGCTATGGTAATAGATGATTGTGGTTTTCATTTTGTGACGTGTTGTTAATAAGGTATTCATTCATTCATTCATTCATTCATCTTGATTGGTCGTAGGTATTCTACATTGTGATTGGTTGTTATCATTTAAAAGGTCACGTTCTTTCTGATCCCATTTTTTAAACCCTAGGTAGTGTGTAATGTATTTGTCCTTCTCTTAAACACATCTATCTATCACCTACAGGAGTGCAACATTGAGTGCGTTTACATGCACAATCTTACGCCGATTATGCTTAATAAACTGATAACACGTGGGGTCATGTAAACGCGTAAAGCGGTTTTCTTTAATCGGGGAAGGCTCATAAACGGCGTAAGCAGAAACCGATCGGCACAGGTAGTTTTTTGCTCATTACGCCGATTTCGCGTGGCATGTAAACACCTTAACCGGCTTTCTCACGGTTTTGTCCATGTGCGCATGTCTCCGCATGAAAGATAAATGTCACACGTGGAAGTAAGCGCAAAGTAACGCATAAAAGTCTCCGCTTGACTAAAGCAGTTGGCAGAGAAACTTTGAAAATAGAAGCTTATGTTATTTACTGGTTCTGTAGACACGAAAAGAGATACAACAGTACAGCTTAAGACAGATATGCCGTTGGCTTTTTGATCGACTATTATGTACTATAGGTGGTGACGTCACTGCCTGCGAGAAAACTGATAATTCTCCAAGTAACATGTAAACGATTGTCTGCATAACCAGTTTATTGATTTGCATGTAAACGCATGAAAACAGTTTTCTATAATAAGCAGATTTTTGATAGTTATCCGCTTATTCTGTGCATGTAAACGCACTCATTAATTGGTATTATATGAATATTAAAACTAAATATATTTTTAAATTTGAAAAAATTAAACTTCACTTTCTATGAAATTTACAGCCTGATCTCACGAATTTCCGTGGGATAGTCCCGGAATTTTTTTTGCTAATTTTTCTGTGGCATTCTCACTGATCTCCGCATTTTTCTGTGGCCCTGCTACAGACTGTCTTTTGCCGTGGCATTCTCACGGATTGGTTACTCAACTGTTCCCTTTCAATACGGTTCACTTCGCATTGCGTCAGTTAGCTGACGCTATGGGGGAAACTCCTGTTTACTCCGTGACTGAAGCCTATTGGTTAACGTCTGTACAAAGTACAGACCAATGACGTTTGAACCCGCGCGCGGGAGGAACGCGTCCTTATATAAGCGCGGTTCAATCGTCAGGAGCTCATATTATTTCTCCTTCAGCGCGAACCTCTCGCTGCTCCGAAGAAAAAGAAGAAGCCTTACCTCGCCGTTGACAAAAGCCCTGCAGCGGAGTCCAGGCCTAGCGTCTTCCCCTGCCGTTTTCCGGCTGAGAACCGAAGATAGCAGAGTCCAGGTCTAGCGTCTTCCCCTGCCGCTTTCCGGCCGAGAACCGAAGATAGCCTTCGCTTGCCGTGGTACGAGCCCTGTGCAGCGGACACACGCCTGACGAGGTCTCCCCTGCGGCCGCCCGGTAAGATCAATACTTTTAATAAAGCTATAAGCTAAAAGAGCAGGCGCTGTTGTAATAGCGTCCAGCACAGCGGCTCGGTGAGCCTCTCTGCTATGAATTTCCTCCGAGCGCGTTACCGGTCTGGCACCTCCCACGCCGGGACCGCGCTTATGCTTTGGTTGTCTTATCCATGTTTCGTGCTCCCCCTGCTGTTCCTCTCTCGCCGGGATGAACACACGGCGAGCCATGAGACTAGATGGATGCATAGACAAGCACACACGGACTAACCCCCCCCTGTGTTCTGTCACACCGCAACCGTTCATGCTTACAGAGTCCCTTCGCTCCTCTCACATTCAGTGGCGAGATCTCTGGCACATATATTAATCCCCCGAGTGCATCGGGTGATACCGTCACGACGCATGGCTGTTCTGTCTGTGTTGCTGCTCCCCTCTGCCGTTCCTCTCTTGTTGAGATGAACAAGCGGGGAACCGTAGACCTGGATAGATGCATACGACAAGCAAACACGGGCGGTCTGCCCCTGTCTCTGTCATAGCACAGCCACTCGTGCTCCACGCTCGCGGAGTCCCTCGCTCCTTTCCCCACAGTGGTGAGGTCTCTTAACGGCTTAGCTAGCACGCGGTATTACGGCTCGCTGCCTCTAAATGCAGCTGTCCAGTGTTCAACGATTACAGAGCTTCATGCCCCTCCCCTCCTGGAGCGGCGCGATCTCATTCGTCTGCTTGATAGGGCCGATTCGCCGCTATTGGAGCACCAAGAACACTCATTATAAGAGAGCTTCATGCCCCTCCCCTCCTGGAGCGGCACGATCTCATTCGTCTGCTCGATAAGGCGGACACGCCTCTATTGGAGCGCTAAAACACTTATTATAGAGCTTTACTGGCCTGAGCCGATCTCACTTCAGATAGCTCATTTTTCGTCTGCCTGGTAATTTCTCTCTGGTTTAGACGGAATCAGAGGCAGAACGAATTTGTTTATAATATACTGAGGCCCGAATACCTCCCTTTATTCAGTCCCGTCCTATATCAGTGCGCTGAATATTGGTACATTCTTATATATATACCCGGTTTTTCTGCCCTTTTTAATAAACGGCAAAACCGCGGGCCTCACGGCAGACTTCCTCTCTGCGATGGGTTCAGTCTGACATTAACCACCTAGACATACTACCCTGCTCCGTGAGCCGTTCGGTCACCGTCACTACTGAGGCTTGTGCACCTGAACGGCTGAGCTCTGGTCTCCGCAGCACAGCTGCATCAACAGAGAACGAAACTGTCTGGGAAAAAGAGGTTATGTCGCGCCTCGGCTGGACTGCCCTGAAATGTTTTCTGTGTGCTGTTTATCCAAACATACTGTGTAATACTGTCGGCTATGCGACCTCACTATAGTGGCGAACGGTATTTGATTCCTCTAAAAAGAGTAATTTCCGTGCTTACTATACTGTGTATTGACACCCACGGTTGTACGGTGTCTCTAAACACTTTATCGCCTTACTGACAAGCAATCAGTAATACGCACACACGGCCCGCTGTCCATAATTCTATCGACGCTAGCCGAAAAAACCCCGGTTTGGCCATATACTGTGTATTGACACCCCACGACTGTACGGTGTCTCTAACACCTTTCTGCCAAATCCGCTCGCAGCCCACCTCGGTTTCTCCGCTACGATGCTGATGGCGCAAACGAGCACGGTCTTACGACTGTTATTCTCTCTTCCTAGAGAAAGGACAGCCTCAGACTTTTGCATGGCTCCAAGCGTTTGAATCGCGCCCTCTCCGGACGGCCACTCAAAGGCTTACAGCCAAGCGGTTTATGACGTTTTTCGGCCATATAGCTGATTTATATTAGCGGATCCGAAGACGCTCACACCTCCGCTCCAATACTCGGAGATATTAAGGGTAATATCAACCTCAAGTGAGCTTGCTACCCGCCACAATAAGTTTCAAAGCTTAAAGCGCGCGCACAGTCAGACGCGCGCGGCATCTCGTTTAAGACGGGCGCACGTACCCCTCTAACGAGCCTCAGAAAGCTGAATATCGTGGCATTCTGTTCATAAGTCCACTTCAGTTTGACTAAGCAAAGGTCCCGCCCCGAGCTGACGGCCGGGAAGCTTGCTTAAGTTACACACTGCTGCATGAAGTGCTGTCATTACGAGCTAGCCCAGCATTTGCTGTGGGTTGAACACGCTTTACGACGGCAATCAGCCTTCGGCGCGTGGAACGCCGTTTGTCTCATATAAATCACCTTGTACTGTGAATACGGTACATTAAGAGGATGATTTAGCACTGCAGCACTCTCGACCGTGTTATTGTGATAATGCGGTCGGGCAATCTACGGTGGTTTCATTATTTACCGAACCAGACTGAGATCTCGCCCCCTGAACAAGCTGACGAGTCATCTCCTTTATAAACTCATTGCATCGCTTTATAAGCTATGTTCAATCAGAGTGATACGCATCTCATGCTTAAACTACCAATATTAACCCATTACGATGGGCGTGCGGAGATGGCATCCGTGGGACACGACCTACATTACGTGCCTTATGACACATTGACAAAAGCTGCTAGGACCCCTTTCACGAGGCGTCCTTATGCAAAGTCTGATCCATTCTGTCTAGTGACATTTGAAAGTCAATACCCCCCGCGAATCGTGGGTGGAACACTTTTCTCCTCACTACAGAGGCACGGCGGCTCTCTCCCCTACCTATATCTATGTGGCCGTGATAACAGCGAACCACGCTTTTACGACCGACCATTCATTTAATTCACAAGCCTGTCATCTCTCAGATGCGGACGGCGGCGGTAACAGCGAACCATGCTTTTACGGCTGGCCATTCACTTTATTCATAAGCCTGTCATTTCTCAGATGTGGACGGTGCCCGAGGCACAGCGCTCTGGAACTGTCCAAGGTCCTGGATGACAGATACGTCTGACGTACATCAGACGATCAGCTGTTCATCTGCGTCACAGATCACTCACTAGAGCACCTGTCAATACAGGCTATTTATGGATCGTTGACGTTATCACCTCCCGTGACAATTATGCTCACTTGTCTTAGAGCATGGGCATGGTAGAGGTTTCTCATTTGACAATTGTGACACGGCCGGCTGGTCCCCGCCGTCCACGTTGTCAGTTTACAGCTTCGACATCCCTGCTTCGCGCACTACTGAGGTTTGTTGCATTAAAGGTGCGCCCATTAGCTCACCTGTATGCACAATATGGTTTTTAATTATATGCGTCCACCGTGCGCTTAGAGAAGCTCACATGTACACGCTATAACATTTTGGTATACAATAAGATGCGCTTGGGAAAGCTCACCTGTATACACAGCTGTGTTATGCTTTGTGACACATACATTGTTGTTCATCTGTGTACGTTCACGGTGCGTTGGGTGCCCACCGTTACGTTCATCAATCATATCTGTACACATTCACGGCGCGTTCTGTGCACTGATTTATCTATACGCATTCACGGTGCACTGAAGAGTTCACCCGTGTGCGCACAATTTATTATCAGAACACATGACGGCGCGCTCGAGAATCTTGCCGGCCTGTGCATTATAACACTCTGATATGCATTCACGATGTATTCAAGTGTTCACCTGTGCCCGTGCAATTTATAGTCAATACACATTTATGGCGCGCTTGGAAAGCTCACCGATCTGTGCACTATAATACTACCTACATGCATCCCGATGCGCTCGAGGGTGCACCTGGGTTCACACTATTGTGGTATCTGTATAATCCCACGCTACGAACCGTTCTGCCGCATATTATAGTCAGATCGGCCGTTCGTGAGCTTCGCAGATCACTCACTACGTATGTCTGTTGCTAACAGTGGTTATTTAGATGGATCGTTGAAACCATCGCACTGGCTCACGCCCCTCTATGAGCTATGTCCTATATAGAGCCCACTCTCTGCGAGTTTGGCTTCTTCATGAACTTGGTCTACAGGGGTATCTATATCTATATTTGATATCTGCTACGCGGCCGGCTGGTCTTCGCCGTCTACGTTGTCAGATTGTACAGCTTAGACGTCCCTGCCCTACGAGCGCAGGTTCTCTCGGCTCAATCATGCACGCTCATGCGTTTTATGTGTACACCACGGTGCGCTCAGCGAGCTCACCAACGTGACTCTGAATTTACTTATCTCGCACAGCCGCGGCGCGCTCGGTACCTCGCCGTCTTGTGCTATGTTATGTGCCCCCGGTGCGTTTAAAACCCCACCGTGTGCGCGTCAACAATTTATATGGTGCTTACACATTTGCTTTTAAAGCTGTGAATATGCCGGGTATAGGGCCACACGCAGTGTCTCTCCGGTAAGGCACTTCAGTACGTTGTGTATGCACGGCGTGATGGGATTACGTTCCCCCATAGCGTCAGCTAACTGACGCAATGCGAAGTGAACCGTATTGAAAGGGAACGCTTAGGTTACTCACGTAACCCCGGTTCCCTGAAATAACGGGAACGAAGCATTGCGTCTCTTGCCGTGCTACAAACGTCTACGCAGCGAGTGTTATTCGGCTGCGCGCTTCAGTCGAATAATATGAGCTCCTGACGATTGAACCGCGCTTATATAAGGACGCGTTCCTCCCGCGCGCGGGTTCAAACGTCATTGGTCTGTACTTTGTACAGACGTTAACCAATAGGCTTCAGTCACGGAGTAAACAGGAGTTTCCCCCATAGCGTCAGCTAACTGACGCAATGCTTCGTTCCCGTTATTTCAGGGAACCGGGGTTACGTGAGTAACCTAAGCGTTTTGTCCTATTTCTTACCATTTTTGCTTCGGTTTAGGGTTAGATTTACATGAAATGTTTCAGCCTCATATAATTTACCTCAGAAGTTTCTATGGTGGTTCAGTTTTCGGTTGCAAGCTTTGCATATCAGTCAAATGCTGCAAAGATTAATACAACTTCATTGTTAGCTGCAAAAATAATAAATAATTGTGCAGCAGTGTGGTACTGTACAAAAACAAATAAGACTGTCTGCATTAAGTGCAATTCTTTGTATGAAATGTGTAGCCACAGTACATCTGTGATTTGAGCATTTACTGCCCAGTTAAAGTATTACTTTAAAATTGTTGATTATTAATCTTCCACTTATCCAAAGAGATCAGTGTAGAGTGATGGTGAAACATCAGAGAGGAGCTGTGACAGCAGTCATGAACATGAGTTTGTTTGTGCTGCTTCTGCTGTCAGGTTGGTGTCATCATTTAAATATGTTTTCACAAGTATATGTGTACACATGAATATATTTAAACATGTTCATTTTAACAGGACTTCAGTGCAGTGCTTCTGGTCTTTGGCGAGAGTATCAATACATAAACATAAGTATGACATGGACAGATGCTCAGAGTTACTGTAGAGAGCGATACACTGATCTGGCTACTGTAGACTCGATGGATGATGTGGACAGGATTATAAATACAGTGAATGATGGCTACAGTGGATCAGTGTGGATTGGACTGCAGAATGCGACACAGAGTCGTTGGGTTTGGTCAAATGGAGAAGATACCATTTCACAGTACAATGCATGGAACGCACCACCTACTAGTGGAGAAGAATGTGTTTTATTTGCCAATAATGTTTGGTGTGATTGTGCATGTGAGGTCTTTTTAAACTTTGTGTGCTACAGTGGTAAGTAGTCAGTTTTAACAGTGTTAATATTCAGTTCAACCAAAAAGAATTGCTAAGACATGACTTTTATTTTGCATCTCTCAATAGAAACTACTGGATACATTGTGGTAAAAAATATGACAACATGGATAGATGCTCAGAGTTACTGCAGAGAGTATTACACTGATCTGGCCACTGTCCGCAATGCTTATGAGCAGAACCAACTACATATAGTTGTTGGAGATATGTACTGGGTCTGGATCGGTCTGTTTTTGGACTCTTGGCAGTGGTCTGATCAGTGGAACCTCACCTTTAGAAACTGGGCAGCAGAAAATCCATTCATAAGTTCTGGTGACTGTGTTGCCATGTCAACAATTGATTCTGGAAAATGGATTCAACACATCTGTGACCAACAGTACCCTTTCATCTGCTATGGAGGTGAGTTTTACAACTGAATTACTTAGCAGCACAAAAGTCATGGGTTTGAATCACAATGAACACACATAACAGTTAAGAGAAGTTTACCTTAATGCATTCTACAAAGTTCTTGACAAACGTGTCTGCCAACTGCATACATTAAAATTATGTTTACAATTCTCAATATTAAGTTATAACTTTTATAAACTGAAGTTGTGATATGTTTTACTGTATTTCTATTTTCACAATAAATTTTACTTTGTTTTATGAAGAGGACAAGTTAGTTAAAAGACAGACTGTGAGACTGAACTTGTCTAATGATGGGAAACACAACTTGACTGATCCTTCACTACAGACCGCCATTCTGAATGAGGTTTGTCTCTGTGTTAAATGCTGTCATCAGATTCATGGTAATGTGTTAAATGCCCATCCAAACCATCATTTAAAGTTATAGTCTGCAGTTTGCTGTAATTTATGAGAGGAAAACTCAATAGGTAGAACTTTGTACTGTAAGCTTGCGGTTGGGCCAGGTCCCCCTATTGGCTACAAGAATTAAAATATATATATTATATTCTAAAACAAATAAACATATTTATTTAGTTTCTTATCAGATATTTTGTAAAACAATCGTTAATCTGGTCATTCTGTCTGCATTTATCAAAACGTAACACTTGGTAAAGTCATCTAGCTGTCCAATCACGATTGAGGAGAGGCGGGACAAACACGACACCGACCAACTATAACATCCTTCCTTTACTACTGAACAACAGCATAAAAGTTAATAAAGCTTGTCTATTACAATATATAACACCACGTGCTACCACAATACAAATATGCATTAATTTAAAGGTGCTCTAAGCGAATTCACACGTTTTAGGCCATAAAACATTTTTTGTTTCATAAAGTAAACATCTCCTCACTATCTGCTAGCTGCCTGTTCTCTGAATACACTGTAAAAAAACGTGGTCTCTGTAAACAGCCCAGGCTTCGCAAACTGCAACAAAAACAAAGTGGTCAAACCTACCACCACGAAACATAATAAAGTGTTCCAGCCAATAAACAACAAAAAGGATTTGGGATTGGGCGCGTTCATGACTCGTTCAGAAATCATGGAAGGGAGGGGGAGGAGTTAGCTATGCTCCGTTTAGTTTGAATGTCAACAAGAAGGGACATCACACAGATTCGCTTAGAGCACCTTTAACAAATTAAGCAAAATAATTTACTTATAAGACAGTACTTGCCGGAATGTTTTGTATTACAGCAAATAAAGCACATAACTTAATAGACTAGTGTTAAAAAAGCAATATCAATCGCTTGTTGTTAGAACAACGCCTGGTGTGTTTAGCTGCCAAAAACCTTTGATGGAGTTATAAATCATTAAAGGGGTGGTTTAATGCTATGTCATGCATTCTGACTTATTAACAAAGTTTAAGAGTTGTAACCCTCATGCTAAACATAAGCAAAGTGTCAAAAAAGCAGTTGAGCTTGTAAAAGAGTATTTCTGAGCAAAACTCATGCCTCCTTTTTCATACAAGTTTCGGAAAGTTTTTTTTCAAATGGGGGTATGCGTTATGACTGATTGACCCCATATTCCTAAAAATCTAGCAGCCTCAGAAACGATACATTAGCCTTTAGCACTACCATTACTTCAAGATAAAACTGTTATATATATAATATAAAAACTGTTATTATATAAATCATATAACTTAATCATAAATAACCAGTGTTTTGAGGACATTTACCTGAGTGGATGTGTTGCTCGACGAGGATTTTGTTGCGATTCTCCATCTTGAAGAGAAATATTTAGCGAAGCTCTCTCGCGGAGTGAAGAAGAGGTGGAGTTACAAGGTTTCTCAGACAGTTGAAATGTCCAATGGAGTTAAGAGGTTTGCAGGGTTTCCCGCAGAAAATTTGTTAGTTAAGGTGGTAAGGTTGTGCAGGTGGGCGGGCCAGGGGCGTGGCAATCAAAGGGGCGTACGCATAATGATGAAAATATTTTTATTTAAAAAACTCAAATAAAACTCAATTTTGAAGAAACTATGACAGAAAATGAACACATACTAGATTATTAATGAATTAAATGTTTTATCAACAGGCTAGTTTTCCTCCAGACATTAACCTACCATGTCTTTCTCTCATTTCGGCCATGTGGCGCGTGCCCGCTCGCAGTGTGAAGTGCATCCACGCTATTCTCCGAGACGCACTTGACGGCCTTTTGTGCAGCAATTTGGCCTTTTGTGCAGCAATTTTTTATTTTTTTTTGACGACCTTGTTAAGGTGGTAGGGTATCCCAGCTTAGGTGGGCCGCCCGAATTGAAAAGTGCTGCGGGAAACCCTGGGTTTGCGCTCAAGCTTTTTCAGGACTTTAGATTGGTTAATAAATTGTAAAAGTAACAGACCCAGGTGGGGAGCATCGATTTGTGAAAAAATATGAAATTGACAAAATTTGGACATACGAGGTTTCCGTCCGACAGCGACGATATGTAATACCTTATTCAAATTTAAATGAATAACCATTTTAGAGGGCTCACACACAGGCCTCTGTTCGGATTAATTTAGAGTTGTTTATGATCAAAGTTACACAACTCAACTCAAATGTAAGTTATTTTTTGGTGCAATACATTTTACATTGAATGTCAAGTCTGTGACATTCAATGAAAAGGGTATGTGTCTAAAACACATATTGAGTAGGAGTTACATGGCATAGGCTACATCGTTTACATCTCTGGTTCACCCCAAACAAGGATAAAACCCTTACAGTAATCTCACAAAAAAAAGTATATAATCATGTCAGTGAAATTTTAAGTCCAATGGATTCATAGACCCATAAATCATGGGGTTAGACACCAAGATTACTTGGCTAGCTCAAATAATGAAGGAGTTAGGATATTTTAAGGGCTTCCTGCCTGTCTTGGACGCCATCATAAATTACACCTTTTTAGTGGTCAAACTTTGGTAAACTTTTAGTATGTTATTAGGGACACCTAATACTACAAAAAACAGCTGAGAAACCTTTTGTTAGAATTTTGTTAGGGTTAGGTGTTTTTTTTCATATATGCAGTAGAGCCCTGCAAGCCTGTCGGGCTCATTTTCAAAGTAAAAATTACTTTTATTCAGGTAAATGGAGGTTTGCAACGGAGGTTTTGCCAAAAATAGTAAACATCTACCAACCAGCTATTATAAACGCTATATCAGATTGTTTTATGTATCCTTATAGATAATATCTGTTTTATATTTATGTTTGAGTATTGTTGTGTTTGAATATTGTTGTAATGTTGTTTATGTTTTGTTTAAATTTAGTTAGCTTAATACGAAAGATAGACCGTAATTTTAAACGCCATATAGGGCGTTGTAAAGGTCAATTTGAAGGTAGAATTGTAATGGGTCAGACATTATTTCCGAGTTTAATTTAAGTTTTTCTTGCTACTTTAAAATAAATTTAGTTTCATATAATATGTCTCTTAATTTTAATCGCTGTTTTGTTGATAAGTTTTGTGACTATAAATTAATAAAAACAAAAAATCAACGTCATATTAATATTTAATGCTCGTTTAGCCGATTGTGCTTTTTGCCATTTCTGTGTTGCTAGGGGAGGAGGTGCACGGACCTCGCACACTTTAAAAATTAACGTCATACTAATTTTTATTTATTAATTGCACACTGAACAGCGACAGGTAAGGGAAGGAAAGTTATTTAGTGCTTTCTGAAGAATACAGTCAGTTCGTTCAAAAATTTTCAAATGGACTATAAGATCATAAATATGAATTGTGAACAGTGAGCTATTATAACCCCCTACATTAAAGCAATAAGCATTTCTGTAGGCTAAAGCTATATACTTCACCTCTTATTATGTTTGAGAACGCGCGTCCGAGAGAGAGAGCGCGCATCAAAGAGCGCGAGCGTCAGAGAGAGCTTAAAAGTAATTGATATTGGTCTCGGGTCAGGTCGGGTTCGGGCTGAAAAAATTGCAGGCATTGTCGGGCTGGGGTCGGGTAGGGCTTGAACACGTCGGGTCAGGGCCGGGCTAGGGCTGGAGTTTTGAGCCCGTGCAGGGCTCTACAGTCGCCTACATATGTAAAACGTAAGGCTGATTATTTAAAAAAAGTTTTTTTAAAGTTTGATTTCCGTCTATGTCAGCTGTGAATCCAAAAGTAGCATTCAAAGCTGCGCATACTCGTAACTCTTAATCTCCGCCTACTGCACGCCTTCAAGTGTTCGTCTTTTTCCGCCAAAAGTCTGAAAGGCTTTTTTTATCAATCTAACAACACGAAAGACTCTTTGGACATATGAAGGATAAAATACTACACTAGAGGTAAGCAAGATTAACATTAGATTGGGGAAAAACTTTTGTGTTATGTCAGCTTTAAACCTAATGTACTGTTCACTACATATGAATTTTGCTTTTTGTTTTTACTTGTATTTTGAATTAGGCATTCATTTGTGTTGTGTTTTAGAAGTGAAGAAAAATTCCTAAAAAATAAACTAACGCTGTGGATTTTTTCTTGCAGTGTATATAGTGGCTAAGGCATTAAACCTCTTAACTTTAATATAATTGCTGTGTATATATTGTCAAACTGTAATTAAAATGCTTCAATATTAAATTACTGTTTATAATAAAAACAGTTACAGTAAGAGTTATTCAACTGATTGTAGTATTAATATTATTAATAAAAATACAAATAATGGTTCTTATTTATTAACTATGTTACAGTTACAAAAATAAATAAAATATTATCATGTTTTATATTTATCTAACATTCAGGCTGTTCTTTTAATGTTTATTAATTCATTTTAATTTTCTAGTTTAGTCATAGCACATGAAAAAACAGTTACCCGAGCAGAACATTTGTTAGTTTTCTTTTAAATTTGGACTGTTTTACTGTATTTATGGTCAAATAAATGCAGTCATGGTGATCATAAAAAACATAAACATTTCATTTTATGTAAAGATGTGGCCTTTAAAAACGCGCGTTTTCTCCCCGCGTCTCAAGTGCTTTCGAGGGGGGGCTACTTTCCCTTTTCCCTTAATGTGTTTCGCTTCACAGAATATCCACCAGGTGGCGCATAATAAACATTGTCATTGCCATCACCAAATGTTATTGGTATAGTTGATGCAAATAAAATGTAAATGTACAGTAGGCTTTACAAACAATGCAAACAAATTGTTTCTAAAAGTAGCAATGATTTAAAGAGATTAATGTGGTATAAAGAAAGACATGATAAAATTAGAAGTATGCAAAAGAGCACCGTTCAGATATTGTTAATTAAAGCGGTTTTATACACCTTTCTGCTTTGTTTAAATTGACAAGCATTTTATTCGCCACTGTTAACACGTTTTCTGATCGATTTAATGATTTATTACAGAAACTTTTATGAAGCAACGCTATTGTACTAAGCATATATATATACATATGTGTGTGTGTGTGTGTGTGTGTGTGTGTTATAAATGTTATAAAAAATATATTAGTATTCTTATATATTAAGAATAACAATATGATACATTTATATTGCTCTAAAAGTCTTTACATATAGTGTTGGACTTTAAGGCGTCCATTGCATGTTCATAATTTAGAGGAAAGGCAAAAGATACAAATATCTAAGTTCAAATATTTATTGATCAGATATGAAAAAGTTTAACAGCGCGCTGGATCTTCTCATGACCACATCTGGTAAGCGAAGACGCCCAGCCTCTTTTTTGACAATTATTTATATCATATGTGACGTCGATCTTTCTTCAGAAAATCTCCACCCACAAAGGCTGCTCTTCCTCGTGAATCTGACTCCCTTACCACACCCAATTTCAGCCTGTAGGCAAAGATGGACACACATAGACAAAGAAAAAACAATCTGTTCTCCTCTCATCCCTGGGAGCCCTGCAGTTCTTCTCTAGTACTCCTCCACTTGACATAGCATGTTATAATGCTTTCTTAAAAACAAATCATTAATAAAACATTCATTTATAAAAAACATAAGCTGTAAGATGAAAGTGATTATTATGTAAAACATATTTCAATATCATGACATCATTTCATTATTTGTAAAATTGGTTATATGAATAAGGCACACATTAACTTCTTTAGATAGATAAACACATATTAAATCTTTTACTGCAATACTACTTCTAAGCAAACACTTTAATCATTATTAAAAACCATCTGTTAGGAAAGAAACACACACACACACACACACACACACACACACACACACACACACACACACACACACACACACAGGAGATTCTGTTTCTTCAAGGTTGAGCTGCCATGCCCCCATTAAGTTATTCTGTATGCAACCTTCATTTAATTGGTTAATACAAATTTATCAAAGACAACATCTTATATTTATTACATCAATTATTCAATGATTTATACTGATTAAGTAAGAAATACATGGCATATTTTATCCTGTGTATATGTTTTATCCCTGTTTGCTTTTCTCCCTCAGGCCTCTCTCTTATCTTAACAATCTCCAGACGTAAATTCCTCAGCATATGCTCCTTGTAGCTTTTACACACATACAAAAGCTGGTAACTTTCCACTCACACAGACATTTACTCACATATCTCAGCACAGAAAGCATAATGGCACATATCAATTATAACATGATTAATAAAACAACATAAAAATCCCACAATAGAAAGAGGAATTATACTTAACACCACCAATAAAGTTTAAACGTTATTCTTTAGAAAAACGCCTCAGAAGTGTTGAGTTTATAAATATTTACACTTACAATATAATTTGTGAAATGTGTGTGTAAAATAATAAATTACATAACATGACTGTAAAGACAAACACGCCGCGTCGCATGATTTTATAAATACTGAGGTCCATATGAGTATTTTTGTAGGGCATGAATTTTATGAATTTTAATACATCAGAAAACCAAAGAATCAAATACCTATAGATTTCAAACCATGTCAGTATGCAGAAGACATTAGAAATACATTGTTATAATTATTTTACCATCCTGGGCACACTGCTGTGTCAGTAAAGTAAACATAGGCTAACTGCATCATGTTAACTGCAGTAACTTCAGTAAACGTTGTTCAGGAAATAAAAATTCCATGATGATGTCACGGAGTGACTTTTTAGGGCGGAACAAAAAGTGAGAGATGATGTTCTGCCTGGACCGAATTCTACAAACACCGTCACTTCCGGGTATCCCCGGGAACCCCCTTATCAAGCGAAATCAACCGCAGGTGTGTAAACAATGTGGCGATTGCCCAGTGGGTGGTTCACACGAGTGAAAGGAGTATAAAAGGAGCATTGGAAACACAGGAAGAGGTGCGCTGTTGTGTTGGGAAGGAACGCTGCGAGCGAAGCGAAGGGCTGTAATACGAGTGTGGGAAAATGCAGGCTGAAACCGTTGGGGATTCGCTATGCGAATGAAAGGAGAGGAGAACAAAGATCCTAAAGAGGGGTGAGAGAAAGCAACATTGGAGAAAGTTGATACTTACCAAGTGTGTGCTTCATTGAAGGTCTGGGCGAAGCAAACATTGCTGCTGGGCATCCTCTGGGTCACCTAAGGAGAGAGGAACAGAAGGGAAGAACGGTTAATGACACGGAGATCGTGCGTACAAAGTACAAGACATCTTTGTGACGGATATAAGTAACAGTATTGGAGTGTTATCTGCTGTTTAGCGGCCCCACCGTGTGTGTTGGGACGGGTGGGCGAGCCGAAGACTTGGAGGCCGAGCTGGCATTGTGTGCGGAGCTACCACGACTGGGTAGGACATCGCTCGGTGCAGCGAACTCAAGTCTCCCTCAGGGCGGATCCCGGCCAGGTGAAGAGTACGGACCTTATTAATCACTGAAGTGTGTCGTGCAGTGTGTGAGTGTGTTTTGACGTGAGTGCACCTGAAGCTTTCCAGTGTTGTGCCATGTCTCCTGTCGTCTGTACTCGCCCCAGGTTAGGAGGGTCTCTGTGGAAACGAGCGTGAGCTACTGAGACGGTGGACACCAACTTTCCAACTGCCCGATACAACCCCAGCCCAGAGGAAGTGGATTGCATACGTTGAGTGAGGTACTGTGAGAACATTGTGGGAGGAATCATAACGTCAGAGGGGACGTTGGGAGTGCTGTTTGAAAACTGATTGCTGTGTGTGTACCTTGTGTGTGGCAGTGTGTGCTGAGCTGCTCACCCCACTGTCTAGATCTTCGCCTGTCCACAGGAGGAAGGGAAGAGGACATGTTAGCCCAGGAGGACGGACGCACGATAGCTGCTCCACCTGAATTCAGTCACTGAGGTGCCATTGGCCATTTTTGGCTCTACAAGCCACAGCCGGACGCTGGTAAAAGCTCTCCCTCTTCTCGCCCTTGAACGAAGCCGAGAGGTGACGTATGGTTTTGTTCACACTGTTGTTGATACCTACTCACACATCGAGCTAAGGCTATACCCACCCTGTGAAACTCGTAGGCCCAGAGAAAGAGCCTGTGAATGTATTGATATCTACCTTACAACGAGCTAAAGCTATACCCACCCTGGAAACTTGTAAGCCCAGAGAAGGACCCTGTGAATGTATTGATACCTACCTTACGTCGAGCTAAAGCTATACCCAACCTGTGAAACTCGTAAGCCCAGAGAAAGAGCCTGTGAATGTATTGATACCTACCTTACGTCGAGCTAAAGCTATACCCACCTTGGAAACTCGTAAGCCCAGAGAAGGACCCTGCGAATGTGTTGATACTTACCTTATATTGAGCTAAAGCTATACCCAACCTGTGAAACTCGTAAGCTCAGAGAAAGAGCCTGTGAATGTGTTGATACTTACCTACCCATAGAGTCTAGGTTAAACCTACCTTGTGTGCCTTGTAAACCCGGGGCGAAGAGCCTGTAAGGTCAGTCACGATCCACCTACCAAGCTGAGTCCCAGTTAACTGACTCCTGCCCCTTACTTGCACTCACAGGAACTGTTGGAGCGAAGGAGCCGGGCCCGAGAAGAACCGCTGTCGACAGGTCCAGGTAGTTGGTCTCTGCCTTCCCTCATACTCATTGTGTGTTTTAATCTGCCTTCGGGAGAAGAGAAGGGCGCCACGGGAACAACAGCAACGCAGGAGGTGGACCTAGAGGCGAAGGAGCTCCGTCCTGTCCTTTTCCTGTATACCCCTTGCCTGTGTCGGCTGGATCCCCCCCTCTCCTTTCTCTGGACCCCCATCTTCTCCTGGAAGAGAGAGAGAAATATTTTAGATTCCCTTTCCCCATTCCCAAACTCATTTTAAATAATTTAATAAAGATTGTTATATATTTTACTTATCTCTCTTGTGTGTCTGGTCATTAGGGTGCTTTTGGGACCTCCTCAAGGTGGAACCTAGGGAGGGGCGTGACTCACAAAGTCTGTGGTCCGCTCCGACCTGTGACAATAACTGTGCATTCAGACCGCCACCGGAAGCTGCACAGAAGCTCTGGCTGCCCTGACAGCGACGCTAAAGAAAAGTTGAAGTGGACGCTCTGACGCTCGAATGCATTCTCTGAACTCCTCTCAGGCGGAGGTTTCCGCCTTCCGATTGGTTGCCGGTGAACATTTCTGCCTTCCGATTGTTTGCCGCCGAACCGTGTCATATCTCATTACCATAAAGTTGAGCTGATTTCAACTCTCCTGGACGCTCACGCTGTACATGACGCGCCGCTGCTCGCCGGAGCTCGCTGCCGGCTCTCATTGAAAATAAATGACTTCCGGCCACTTTGACGCTCTCGCCGGTGGCGGTCTAAATGCACAGTAACCGTAAACTTACTTCTAATAGAGCTCAACACTATAGGAAGAAGTTACAGTCAGGACCAGTGAGTGTTTTCTCTTCTTTTGTTATTTGATTACCTTTAATGACTTCAACAGGTGCTGTTTATTAGGCTTTAAGACTGAATGCAATAAAATGTTCAAGCCAAAAGATGAACATGAGCTCATTTAAACTGTGCACGCGCGCTACGGGTGGATTAAGTGTTGTACCGCGCACGTGATGCATCGCGTTTTCAAGTTCAAGCTTAGCAGGAGTCCAGTAAAACAGTGAATATAGTCATTATACAGTAAAAATATATCTTCAAGAATTAAATGGTGGCGTTGAATTTTGTAATAACGGAAAGTGAATTACTGTAAGGGAGTGAAGGCAGCGCATTAAATGTGGACACCCATGTGGCTCAGCTGCAGTAATGTTTCTTGTCACAGCTATCGGATCCGTGTACAAAGGTGTCCAATCCGGCCCGCGTGATGATTTATACAGTATTATTAAATATTAAATATATATTTTAAAAACCCTTTTAGGCGGGTTTCTAGTGGATAGAAGACGTTAGCAGATGGCCAAAAATAAAGTTGCCAGATACACATATACGTATATTGACAGGGCTTAAAGTACTCCGGCAGGGGGCCGGATAACTCGGGGTTACTCAACTGTTACTCAGAGAAAAGTTGCGCGGGGTTTGTTAGTTCAAGTCACAGCTTTTATAGGGGACACCTCATAAGCAGTGCGAGCGGGAGACGTAATGCAACGCATATTAAACTACGGATGAGGAAAAAGTGCCCAGGTTATGAAAAGAGGAAAGATGAGGAGAAACGTGCAAAAGATAAAAGTAGCCTACAGTAGTCTATGTATGCAGCTCACTCAACTCAATATAAGTGAATTATAAACTATATCTAATATATCATTATGTTGCTTGCTATGCAGTTACACATGGAGCAGTAATATTAATTTTTACAGAGATCGAACATATTCAAGTCCAAAATAAATATATAGGCTATAATAGTTCATAAATGTATTCAGGAATTTAATTTGTTAGTTTAGTGCAGGGGTGTCAAACATGCGGCCCGCGGGCCGGATACGGCCCGCAAAGGTGTCCAATCCGGCCCGCGTGATGATTTATACAGTATTATTAAATATTAAATATATATTTTAAAAACCCTTTTAGGCGGGTTTCTAGTTCGTTTTTAATATGATAGACTTGCGGAAAGCAGCAAAACGCGGAACATAGACTACGGTTCCCAAAAATCTTGCCGTTTTATTGTTACCGCTCCGCTAAAGATCCACTGATTCCGGTGATCCACTTCGTGTTTTCTCGCCCGCTCCGCAGCATCTCTGTGTCCACTCTCTTCCTGGAGAGCGAAGACGACAGTTTCCGAAGTTCGTTGCATTAACAGGTAGATTCATTACATTATATCAGTTGTTAAACCGCAGAATTAGTAATTTGTAAGTATGTTTATGTATTTCTTCCGGTAATGATTTGCTGTCAGGGTTCTAAAAGTGCTAACAATTTAGCAAGCAAACCACAACAAAATATCCACATTCTTATTAACGTTACAATACTTGTCTAATCGATTTAATGTTCCCGATCAGATCTAAGTTAATATAAACACTAAATTTGCTGTTGTTGGCACACTTTGTAGACAAAAAATATAAAAAACACAAATGCCTTCACAAAATAACGACAGAGAACGGAAAGAGAGGCTTTTAGCAGCAGTTCAACAATGCAAACATGGATTCAAAGCTCCATCAAGCCAGCAGGTAAATCATATTGAATATTTAGCAGATTGTCACACTTTAATTCTTATTATATTTCCCATTATAATCACTTGTCTAAGTTGATGCTAGTAATATAATACATAATATTTATAATACTTTATTAAAACCATAATAATAGTACCACCCCCCATAGTGCCATTTTTGGTTTGGGCCACTGCCCCATCTAGCATTTTCTAAATGACTGTTCTCATTACAAATATATTCCAAAGAAAAGTGAATGGTTTATAAATAATTTTGGCATTAAGGCAAAAGAAGTTAAATTAAAGCTTTTCAACCTATAAGGCCAGTGGATTTTGATGTAAATTTGTGTGTATAATATACAGTATGAGTGTGACCTTATGAAATGTAGTTTTCACAGAGCTGTGTGTTTCTCTGGGTTTCTTGCTAAACAAACTAATTGGTTTGTTAAGTTAATTTTAACACAATTATCAGCACACTAAGGTTTAAAAAAATTATCCGGCCCGCACTTCATGGCATTATTTACCATCCGGCCCACAGCCTAAAATGAGTTTGACACCCCTGGTTTAGTGCAAGGTTTTAATAGAAAAAGTTTGTATTTATTATTATGATATTTATTAAGATATGGCTTAGAAAAGATTTACTTACTCTTATAAATAAAGTATAAAATAGATTGAAAGCACTGTTTATATTTTTATGTATTATTATGTGTTTAATAATAGAATTTAAATGCAGTACATATACAGAAATAATGTGTTTTTATGTTAAAATAGCTATACGGCCCTCCGACAAGATTTCCATCTCAGAAATGGCCCAAAGCCAGTTTGAGACCCCAGCTTTAGGCACTTGGTTCAGTAAACTTCCGAAACCTGGAGTTTGTTTTTGCATAGTTTTTTGGCACAATAACTTGTTAATGGGTTGAAAATATGACTGTGTGGTTGCTCATAGAATTGGTTAATAGAAAAAATGGCTTGGTAAAAGTCCTGGTTGAGCCACAGAAAGTTCAGGCTCAGGATTTTTTTTCACTTTAAGCCCTGATTAGTATTAGTGCAACCACACGCAACAACCAGACATTTTGATGCTGGAAAAACATTTTGATAAACTTTCTGAGTTGCTAACACGTTAGAATCAATGGGGAATAACACCACTTCTATTGCCGAAATGCGCGCGCAGGCTATTTCACGTGAGCTGTAAAAGGGTCTTGTGGGGTGCAGCGCAGACCTGTTGGCCTGTGACATCACACTACCGCGAGATCAATGTAAAAGCATACCGAGTCATTTACTGTTAAATCGATTTCGCAATGCTAAGACGTCACATGATAAAAAGCCACACAAGCGCTGAGCTTTGTGTCAAACAAGACGAGCGTCAGAAAATGACTGAGGTCTGGTCAGGGAGTTAACCCAACACAAAAGTGAAAATGATAGCACTTACCAAGAACAAAAATTGTTTTGGTCAAGCATTTTTATTTCCTGCTTTATTATTTGCGTTCACTCCAAACAATCCAAGATCAAGTACCTGGAACATTTTTAAAACATGGTGTGTCACTTTTAAGCCAAAACTTGTGCATTTGTAATTCATTAATGTAATTCATCAAATCAAACTGCACAAAGATAAATAATGAACATAATATACATCATCTTACTTCATTTTCTGTTTTGATGTCCATGTCTTTGTTTGTGTCTGGAGAATGGTTTGCTGTTCTCCAAGAGGCAGTAATGTCTATTAAATACAGAAGTCAAAAATCAAATCACACACATATGTTTACTCTTTTAAACTGATATATTTTTAAATAGAGTGTATTAAACTCACATCATTCTTTACCCAGACAGCTGGAACAACATAGTCTGGTATAGGACTTCTGCAAACAAAAAAACAAGTATAAGTAAACTTTATATTGTAAAAAGGTAAAATAAAAGATTAAGATAAACAATAAAGACAACATTTATAACTTTATTTTTTATTAGTATAAAATTCCTTTCCAAAAGCAATGGATGTACTCATGTCTTTGTCTCTGTCTGGAGTACGGTCGGCTGTTCTCCAAGAGGCAGTAATATCTATTAAATAAAGGAGTCAAAAATCTTAACACATGCACATTTGTTTATTATTTTAACAGTTAGGTTTTTAAATTAAGTGTATTAAACTAATTATTATTCTTTACTCACATTATTCTTTATCCAAATTGCAGAAACAAAATTTATTGTTGACAAAGTGTGACAAAATTAAACTTTATACTGTAAAATAAAAGATTAAAACAAACACATACAAAATGCATGACTCTTGCATATTAAATTCCTTTACAAAAGCATGTGGTTATTCTTCAAGCAGGGTTGGTTATGTTACACCATAAAATAAAGCAAATAAATCTGGCCTTTTAACAACACAATCTTGTAAACTGCACTGACCAGGGGCCTCATTTATAAAGCATGCATACGCACAAAACAGGGCTGAAAACATGCATACACAACTTCCCACGCAAAGGTTGTGATCTATAAAGAAAAACTTGATGGCAGAATATGCGCACCGGTAAGCAAACTCTGATTCATGCGTACGCACACTTTGGAGACAATTAATGGGAATTGGCGACAGAGATGGCGAGAAAGTGAACTGAAATCAGATTGAAGAAAGTAAATATGACAAATCGATTATAAGTATTGATAACACACATATGTAATTTCACTCTATATCATACGTTAAATCCGCGTTATCATGATGATGAAATCCAGCAGTGTTATTTGTGCTTGTACTGAGTGATAATTGTTTCATAGTCATCTTGTAAAATTCAAACTTAAATCATTTTAAATATTTAATCAGCGCTGTCTCACGGTAACAATGTCCACTTTCGGGAGCGCGAGATGGCCCGACTACATGGAATACAGGACAGCATCAAATACGCATCCATTAGATCAGTGGTTCTTAACGTTATTCCTGGAGGCCCACTGCCCTGCACATTTTGTATGTCTCCCTTATTTAACACACCTGATTCAAATCATCAGCTCATTAGAAGAGATCTCAATGAACTGAACTGAGTCTGCCAGATAAAAGAGACATACAAAACATGCAGGGCAGTGGGCCTCCAGGAATAACGTTAAGAACCACTGCATTAGATAACTGCAGAACACAGTGTAAATAACCAAATATTTAATGTGCATTTTATCATCAAATGTCAAAGTGTGGAAATACAACCATCAAGCTCCCGGACAATCGTTTCTCTATGTTTTCGATGTCCTAATTATGATGTTCATAAGAAAACCTGCATGAAGAAACATGTGTTCACCTATTACACTAAAATAAATATTTACTCACACGTCTACAAGTTAATGCAAGTCTGTTAGGTAAAAGGATATTACTATTTATGCTTTTAAATTTAAATTATTCATTTTTTATATGTCTGCTCTTTGTAGAGCAGAGGAGAAAGCTTGTGCGGCTGGAGAACAGTCCGCATATATCAGACACGTGCACAAAAGGAGCAGAAAACACATATCTATTTTATTTTAGTGATACCTCTCATTTATGCTGTGATTTGGCAAGGTGTAGCCTACAGTATTATTGCTGTAAAAACTATATGAATGCTGCGGTAATCCCCAGGTGTAATGCTGCGCTATTGCAATGGTTTGCCTTTATTGGTTGGGAATATTTAGCTTACGAACTAATAATTGGATAACAGTCTTACTAATATGTTCAGAAGGTGATTTGCATTGACTATTTATGGTTAAAAATAGGCGTGTACAGGGCGGGATATGAGGCAGATTCACGTACACATACTTTAAGGTGATCTGTGATTTATAAAAGCAACATTGCTTGGTGGTGTCATAGACTGTAAAAGAAATGGACACAGCGACCCCATTGGATTCAACGGAGAAAAGTGAAGTCAATTAGAAGCACGCACTCTACTGGGGGTCGAGAGTACTGCGCAGACTCAAACTGAGCTTAATGACGTAGATGTCACGTGAGCAACCGGTCTGACAATTGTAAGTCTTCTAATAGTCGTGCAACGAGAAATCTGAATCACCCACCGAATCTTGCAGAGACGGCGAGCGTGAACAGGAGCAAATTTTGGTAAGTATTCTTATTAATAATCTCCCTTGACTTTATGCCTCCACGTCCACCCGATTGCCTCATAGACAGTAAAATATTGCCTGCGAGCTTCTCTCTCAGTCCATACGGTAATTTCTCTACTGTGCGATAGTAGAGTCGCAGGGCCATAACATAAGATACATGGTAATGGAGCTTTTTATACATTCTATACGTTTCTTTAGAAATAATAAAGGGACAAATGGAGGCTAACAGCAGGTGGGGTTTCACTAAGCAATGGCGGCACCCGAGGAAGCTTCAATAAAATCATAGATATGTACACTAGATGTTGCCTTGGCTACGGCAGTTCATTGGACAGAATGCATCAAACAGAGCTGCCATCTTGAAACAGGGGAATCCCGCATCAGCGTCATTGTAGGCAATGGTGTAACGGAAATAAAATCACCATAAATCGTCATGAATGCGATTTTCTTCGTTTTCTTTTGGTTCGCTTTAAGTGTAAAATACCGAACTTGTCCTTTAATTGTATATTTAAATCGTAAACACAATGTAATGTAAAGTCTTATTTATTTATAAAAAATACTGTTTAAAAGTACAAAACCAAAAAGACTTAAAAAAGCACACATACTTAAAGGAGCATTTCACCCGTGGAAACATTCATCTTTATTAAAAGTGGATCATATTTGTAGTCGAAATGTAACATACATTTAAAATTTGGTGCCTGTTTTACCGAGAATAGGAGTGTTTGTTGTCTCACCCCCTCAACAAAGATATAGGACTTCCTTCTTTCAATGATGCAAAATGACGATTTTTACATCATTGAAAGAAGGAAGTGCAACACTGAAATCCGTATTTCTCCTGTCTCAGGGGAAACAGAGGGAATGATGCACGACCATTCAAAAACATGACTGGGGTTCTAACTATACAAAGCTTAATGCAAATGGGTGAAGTGTCCCTTTAAAATACTTATGTTTGATGTATATTAGTGCAGAATGAATTATTAATTTATCTGTTTATTGCATTGTTTGTATATTGCACATTGACACCTTTGCATTAACTGCCCAAAATAACATTTTCTACATTTTGTCTTTCAGTAAAGATAAACCTATTTATTATTGCCTAAAATATTAACTTTGATGTTTTTATCAATTGTACATATGATTTTATAAAAATAGGTTTTGAAATGTGTCTGCTATTTAAATAAATATTGTAAATGCTTTTTGACCAGACAAAGCCATTTAATTTAGACTTTTTACATTTACAAAAACTTTTTGGTGTTTTTTTTCACTCTTTGGCCAACCAAACCTTAGCCAGAACTCAGCCAGATATTTACTGTTTTCTGGCAGACCACACACATGCCAGGACTCAGCCAAAAAAATTACCTTTGGCTTTTGGCTGGCTAGCCTCACTCCACAACTCCCCCGAAAGCTGTTTCAGACAAGGGTGTGAACAAAAGAGAGAATACATTTAGCCATGAATGCCCAATGTAAGCCAGATTTGTGCCAGAAACTTTGCTATCTGGGTTAGGAGGGGGTGTAGCAGGGTTTTTGCGGGGTCTTTATCTTAAGCCAGGACTAAGCCTTAGTTTAAATAGGAAATATAACTAGTTTTAACAAACATGCCTTACTAAAAACATTATTTGTCTGCATTTTGAGGCATAACAAAGGATACTGACATGGCCGTCTGGACCTCGGTAATTTTCTGACGCTTGTCTTATTTGACTCAACGCTCAGCATTCGTTTGGCTTCTTGCTGCCGCGCGCAGACCCATCGGACGGCATGTGACGTCTTGGCACCACGAGACAGTACATGACTCCATATGCTTTTGAATAGATCTCGCTGTAGTGTGATGTCACAGGTCAACAGGTTTGCGCTGCGGCCCATTAAGTAAGATAAAGTGAAAATTATTCTTAGATGACCAATAAAATCATACCAGGCAGACAGCAAATGGGACGGATAACTCAGTTAGTGGAAGTGCAAGAAAGATGTAAGCATAGGTTAAATTGGGCCGGAGCGCAGCCTCTGTAATCGACGACCTCTGTAATCTGTAAATTCCAGAGCAATTTACCCACTGTTTTTCGGCAAACACAGAGGTCATCTGAGAAATGTTATCCCGTCCGGATGCAAAGGTCTGTGTTTGCTCTCAATATCTTTTGAAAACGCGTTTCTTTTCGTGTTTTGGCAAACGTGATCTGCAGAAAGGTCTTACTAACGCGCGTATATTGTACTTCCTGAGTCCCATTCATTCACATAGCCTATGGATGTTTTTTCCATTCGGCGGAATAAAATAATTAAATCAAGACGAGCTGAATATCATATATCATCACTGTTAAGACTGGACAAAACAACGGTAGTTAGTTTTGTAGGTGTTCAGCTTGGGAGTTATACTCGGTTTATCATAAAATGGGAATAATAATACAACAGAATATTTGGCATTGGGGCAAGCAGAACATGAATTCACAAATTAGAATTAATAGACTTTGATGTTTTTTACATGCAAAAAGCAGCGTGCCGCAGATTCACAGACTAAAATGAGTCTGAATGTGAAACCGTCTAACTTACACCTCATTGCTACTCGTTCTGTATTTACCAATAATTAAATACTTAATTTGTGTTAAAACAGCCATATTTGTTATTTAAAAAGCAAAAATATATGGTGGATAATAAAAGCAATAGATTTGATTTACTTATTATCCTAAGTTAAAAGTATAACATACAAATTCCCAGTGAAACACCAGTGCGAAGTGAAACATGATAATATAAAAAGCACAACAATGAAGAAAGGCACATTACAACCATGTGAAAGCTATTAAAAACCGTTCAGATGCAAAAAGGAACTAAATGTAAAATTAGATAAATTAGTTAATGGTATTGCGCAAATGCTCTCGGTCTCTTCAAGGTTATGCGAATTAGCGGTTTGCAGGAATATTTGAGTTAGTAAAACAAAGAAAATTTGATGTAATTATGTTACAAGAAAGCATAATGACTTAAAAATGATGCTGATTGGGCAGGAGAGTTGGATGGAATGTCCTTTCTATGTGCTGTTTTGCAATGGTGTTGTGGGGATGATTATCTTATCTCGGGCGGTGATTTTTAATGCACAATTTCCAACTTGGATAGGAATCATATCGAACCACACATGCCCTCTCAAAATCAATTAATTCAATTTGCAGAGACACTTGAATTATGTGATTTAGGAGAAAGTTAAATGAGACACAGAGAAGAGTTATTTTAAATCATTGTGCAGTGGTGATATTAGGGGAAAGTCCAAGTAAGATAATTTTGTGTACAGTTTACTCAGAATGTTACAAGAGAGACCAATTCTAATATAAATATCTTGGAGATTTAAATTTTAAAACTTCAAGACTTGGCTGAGCTAATTGGAGATTGTTGTTATTTAGATTCATTGGTCAAAAAGAAAGTTCAGTTGGCTGAACTGCTGGGCCTTAAGACGTAAGGGGGTCTCAACAGGTCACAGTTTCAGAATTTGAATCAAATGGATGTTCCATCTAAATTTTTCTTTAATTCACATTCACAGGAGGGCACATTCTTTCTATGAGAACTTATACATAAATGAGCTGGGGGAACAATTTAAGAGTTTTTTAATAATTTACCACAATCCTCACCGGACGCTAAAACCAAAATCTCAGGTGCCTTGGGTCTAGGAGAAGTGTAGCCTATAAGGCACTCCAAGGAATGGAGTCTGGAAAGGCTACTGGAATTGATGGCTTACCAGCTGACTTTTATAAGTCTTTTTGGACATTACTGGGCAAGGATTTGAGATACTGAATGAAAGTTTGATGGCGGGACAGTTGCTTTTAAGCTGCCATAGAGATTAACAGAGATTAGGTGCTAGCAATCGATGCTTTATAAAACTTAATATATAAACAAATAGATTGTCGGGGGTGATAGAGGGAGTTATCCATCCAGATTAGACATATAATGTTTCCGATAAGTCAAATTTTGATCATATTTACTTGATTTGTGACATTTTTAAATTTCCAAAATATTTAATTTAGATTGCGGTCTAATTTCACTAGTTCAGTAGAAGACTTTTGACCGATTTAGACACTGTACTTGTGGAGAGTTTTAAAAGCCTTTGGCTTTGATCAGAGATACATTAATTATATTACCTTCATCTGCCTCCGTAAAAACCTTTTGATGCGGGCAGCGGGGTTACGTGAATGTCCGAGCTGCACACGTGACAGATCAACTAAGCAATATGATGACATGTGAGAGGGCTGTCTGAAATCACGCACCAAACGACTCTGAATAAAAAACACAGACTTATCATTACGGTGGGTTCCAGTGTTTAGGGAGAGCTTTACTTCCTGCTTTTTTCAAAACAATCGCATCTTAATGACGAAAGCGCGCCCGGACTCGAATCGTTAAAAAGTACAGTGTGACATGTGCACCTGGGGGAGTAGGGAGGGGTGACAATCGCGCTGGGGCATGGTTTGGTTCGGTTTGGATAATGTCAGTGCGCCCTAAAGAGTCATCATCTGCAAGTGTTAATTGAGGTAAGAGTGAAGCATTACTTTTGGGTAAGTGGTCAAATGAGAGACCAAAACTCCTTGACAGGTCAATTTGGGGAAAAGCAGGTTTAAAAATATTTAGGTGTTTATCATGGGGATAATACAACAATGCAAAGGAACTGGGAATGTGTCATTGAGAATATAAAGTATGTCTACATGAATGGAAGCATTTTTGGAATGTGTGCACTTAATTTTTGTACAGCACAGCGCTTCGTGAATGTATTCATTCCTTAGTATCCAAACAGGGATGAATTTAGAAGCTACCAAACACTTCTATGTTTTCCCTATTTAAAGACTGTTCCATGAATAGTTACATGAGCAAGTATGGTGGCACAAAATAAAAATTTGATTTTTGTATTGCAGAAAAGCACTTAGTTTGCAGCACTTCTACGACAGGCGCAGTAATATTGACGGAAGTTTGAGTGAGAAGGGGAGTAGTCAGGAGTGATGATGTTACTGCACGCCAAGGTCAAAGTGCTGCAAATTAAGTGCTCTTCTATACTATCTTTCTCAGCTTTTTACATCTGATGTTTTTTTGTAAATAATTATATATCCATATATAAAAAAAGGATATATGCTATGAACAAGGTTTTTGTTCAAAGCTTTAATTCACTCTGGTTAACTCCCCACCATTGACGAGTTATCTTGTCAATTAAGAGAAAAAATTTGCATAAAAAGTGTTTCTGATGAATTTTATGGTAATCTGCAATACTGTGATTATCCACTAAATGATCCACTTGCCCAATTTATGAAAAAATGAAGCAAAAAGGTTATTTGAATCTTGTTATTTGAATCTGATCTCTAACAAAATTAAAGTACAATAATAACGAATGCACTGTAATGATGGATACTTTGAAAATGTGTTTACTGTAGGGAGATTAATATACCTTTACAGTTTATCCTCAACTGCTAAAACAGTTTCTGAAACATTGCTTCATTTTCTGGAAGTGGGGACTGCAGTATTAAAAGCTGAATGACACCACCTAGCACTGGATGAATTCATTTGACAAATCTGAAAAGATTTGTGGCTTTAAAAAAAAAACATTTTGGGCTTAAACCCCAGAAGCCACAATCAAAACCTAAGCCCCCTAAATCATTTTTGGTACCATTTACCATTTATGATTATTAGTGCAAGCTTGGCCTGTCATGATTATTCAAGTTTTGTTTGATTTTTCTTTTCTCATCTTCAGATAAATAAAAAGCTAAAGAGCGCCGGGCTGAAAAACGCATACATAAGCTGGAAAAAGGAGGAAGGTGGAGAGGTGTTTCATCTTGGAAAACGTGCAGTGAATTCAAATACAACATGTGATACGAACCTTCCACTTAAAAATTAAGGCAGCCTCAAGGAAATATAAAAAATATGTTTCATATTCAATTGTCTTAGGTTAACGCAAAGAGATTGATGTGATTATGCAGTAAATAATATCTATGAATACAGCACACCCTGATATTTTACTCCTTTTCAAAGCTAGTTTATGTTTTCTATTAAAGGTGACATAGAATGATTGAACGGGGTATTTATCCTTGTTCTGTGATGTGACATGTAGACAACATTTTTTTGTTTGGGTCTGTAATGCCTTTAGCAGCTTCCTAAAAACCTCTCTCAGATAGCTCTATTATGGTGGGGGATTTTGAACAAGTGGTTTTGCACCTATTTGGCTCCCCCTACTGGCTTAACTCGCAATCTCATTACTGATTGGCTGACTTTGCTGCCACTCAAAAAATATAGCCAATTATTTTAAAGTGGAGGGGCAGTTAGATGCCTGTGATGTCATAAGCATCAGTTTTTCAGATTGGGCCATTTTCTGGCTGACATTTCTAAAAGAGGAATTTCTATGAGACTGAGATGTTTAGCATGTCTAGCACTTTTTGTATGTTTGTGAATGTGGGTAGACTACCATTATTCAACAAAGACAAGGTAAAAAGGGTTTTTCATTCTCTGTCCCCTTTAAATTATTCTCATTAATTTTGATGGAAACTCATTAAGGTACAGTGTGTGTACTATTCCCAACTTTAGGTGATGCTATGTAAATCTGTGCAGTACACAACATTTTTTAAAACTAATGATTAATTTGAAATTTAAATATTTAATTTAAAAATATTTCTAATTTTAAATAATTTAAAACTTAACTATAATGTAGATTAGTTTAGTGCATATATTGTAAAATAACCATTGTGTGTTAAATTTTAAAATAACATTTTTACAAACCTGTCTGTTTATTGAGGTAATGGAAATAAAGAACGTTATTGAAAGTAATGGCATTTTTTATTGATTTATATCATGTATACTTGTTTACAAAAATTCTACAACAATAATACACATCTTCTCAATTTGGGTTGTTACAAAACATTCCAAATTAGGCTACTTTTAGTTTGTTTAAGATTCACTGAAGAAACCAGTTTGCACCACTTTTGTCATTTTTATGTACTTCACTTGTTTATGTAAAATCACCAAATAATGTAAAGAACATTGAGTGAAAATAAAACCTAAATATTACCATGGTAGGGTGATGTCTTTAATACTGAGTAAGATCATGTCAATGATTGAAATCATGGTAAAATTAATGGTCGAAATCAAACTTTGATGCATGTTACTGTATATCAGAGAATTAGATAACAAGAAACTTCCAGGCAGGTGTGTTGGAGCTGGTCATGGAAAGCCACCAGATGGCACTATGTTATTGAAACCATGCAAGAGACCAAACAATTATGAGAATAACATGTGCCAAGAATGAAACGCAGACTGATGAGTTGTAACAACTCTCTTAAACTTCAGTTTAACAAAAGACACAATAAAATATGGGATACAGTCCATTGAGTTTTTGATACTAATATATATTAAAGTGTATACAAGAAAGCAACCTTCACACATAAACAACAATTTCACCCCTTTACTATACTATGTACAAATCAGTCTTCTCAAAACAGTGTATGCAATGCATTCTCCAAAAACCTGTATTTCCAGCGTTGTTTGGCCATTGCCTACAGTTCTGTCCCAAACGTTCCAATTAGGCTTGCAGCTATCAATTATTTTTGTAATCAATTAATCTAGCACTTAATCGATCAATTCATCAGATAATTTTGTGTGTGGGTTTTTAAACAACCAAAACAAATAATGCCTAACGTGAAATTATGTGGCTGTAAATTGATTAAGCATTTGGCTTTTATTTCTAACAAAAACAGAGGTATTGATTCCAACTCCAACATTTGGCTCCAAAACTAAGCCTATTTATTTCTATTTTTACCCATTTAGTGTTTATACTGTTAGTGCCAGTGCCAACAATTAAGCAATTTAAATGGAAATGGACTGCATTTATATATAGCGCTTTTAACAGACCTTTGGCCATCCAAAGCACTTTACAAGTTGCCTCACATTCACTCACTCATTCATATGCCGACGGCAGTGTCAGCCATGAAGACACAATCCAGCTTGTCGGGAGCAGCTGGGGTTAAGTGTCTTGCTCAAGGACACCTCGACACTTGGTCAGGTGGAGCCGGGGATTGAACCACCATTCCGGTTTGTAGACACAGACCTGCCAACCTGTACGCATTTTGCGTAGCAGGTACTCATTTTGACCTCAAAGTACGGTGGTACGATTTGTCACTCTAAACTACGCAAAAACCTGATGACGCCCTTTGCTGCGCGGAGTACTCAAAAGAAGCAACAGAAAAAAGAAAAATATGTTCAATCATAGCACTGGGCTCATCCACCACATAGAAAGTGGGGATGATTGACAAGTCGTATGGCCAATCAGTAACAAGAGTCTGCTATCGATGGAATCACAAAATCCAGCGTGATCTCCTTCCTCCACCCGCAGTTTCTGACCATCTTTTTCAACGGAGAGTCAAGACGTCTGACCCGCTAAGGTAAACTGGTCAGGGTGGATGTGCAAATAATGAAATAATGCATTAGCTTAATCCTTTGAAGTCGACGGTCGCGCGGGCTCCGTTTCATAACGTGCACTTGACCGCAAGATGCGCTAACATTACTTCTGATTTGTAAATGAGCATAATTTATAATTGAGCGCTTACGAAAAAGTAAAAAAACGGAAAGTTCACTCTCAGTGAAGGGAATCCACCTGACATCCGAGTGAAGCGGATTAAATGCGTTCTGAAATAACGCGCTCTTGATAATTGTCAATAAAATAAAACATCATATACAAACCACATCAAATAAAGTTTTATAAATGGAGAATATCTCGTGTCTCGAGCGCTCACGTGATAGGTGCCTATGCTGTACTGTACTGCACTGAAAACAAAGCTACAATAAATTACAGACAGACATACAGTTAACAGCACTACTGTCACAGTTATGGTTGAATTTAAAGCAGTGTTAACTCTAAAATACTGTCTTAAAGGGATAGTTAACTTAAAACATGTAATTCAGTCATAGTTTACATAACAGAACAGACCATCCAAACATTTATGAGTTTCTTTATTGTGTGATACCCAAGTTATTTTAAAGAGTGTTGATAACCACAGTGTCTGGTCCCCACTCCATTGTATTTTTTGCTAGTCAGGGAAAAACAACAATTTTTTTTCTCAATTTTTTGTGTGTGTTTCACTCAAGAAAGAAATCTTGAAGGTTAGACACAATATGAGGTTGAGTAAATGATAACAGAATGTTATTTGTGTGTTAACCATCTCCCACTATTTAACAGTAATATCACTTTTAACAGTGTTTGTGCAGACATGCTAAACTTTGGAGAATACAGTATTTAACATTAATAATGTTATTAATCACCATGTAAGGCAAATTTAGTTAAACATGATTTTATTCACATTTATAATTATTTTTAAAGCAGATTATGGCAGGATGGGGAAAAAAGTGAGTGCAATGTGCAGCATGTTACCTTGAAAGCTACCAAGAGGTGTGTGTGCGTGCATGTGCGCGTGCATGTGTTAACTTATATGTTCAAAACCCGTGTTCTGTCCTTTCGGCCGATGCTACTGTACTCAAAAAAAAATTCCAAGGTTGGCAGGTCTGTAGACAACCTACATGAACCACTGAGGGTGTTTTCACATATACACTGTTTAGGTCGGCCCAAATGACGTGTCGCACTAAACGACCGCTCCGAGACCGCTCTAAACAGGTGGTCTCGGAGCGGCTGTTGCCGAACTCTGGGGCGACCCACCTGTGGTGTGAACACTGCTGGACCTCGGGCCGAACCAAATACAGGAAGTTCTCCACATGTTTGAGCAACTAGGCTTTCGTTGTGACGTGAGCCTGGTGTTATATTGTGGGTTAACAACAAACAAGCCAATCCTGGTCCGTTGCATAGAGATTCGCTGTCTCCTTTACGTTTGAGCTGATGATTTTATAAATGCATAGCTGTCCTTCACACACAAATAGTGACATTACGGGCTTTTAGCAAACGGCTCCGTGAGAAAGGCTTTAATAGAACAGCTACGCAATTTCGCGTTAAAGCAAAGAAACTTCACAAAGACGTGCATCGTTTATCTCCACATCTTGATAGCTGCGCTCTCTCTGTCAAGCTGGTTGTCGTGGAAACGTGGGGGTGGTCATGAGACGGTAAGAGCTGTCAGAGACCAATGACAGCGCTGACCGTTGTCACATGGTGTACGGTGCGGCATTTCGAGTAAAGTAAAAAATATATATATGTGAACACGGACCGCACTAACTGAAAAATGATACAATGTATTTTGGTGCGCTCCGAGGCCGCACCACGGTTCGCACCAATATATGTGAAAATAACCTGAGCCACTGCCGCCCCACGGCATTCCACAAGACGTTTTTAAGATATTAAATAAATCTTTGATGTCCCAAGAGTACATATGTGAAGTTTTAGCTCAAAATACCCTATAGGTAATTTATTGTGGCATGTTAAAATAGGCAATATATGGGTCTGAGCAAAAATGCACCGTTTTTGTGTGTATCCCTTTAAATCCAAACGAGCCGCTCAGGTGGGCGGAGTCTCAAGCGCTCGCGCTGTAGAGAAGATAGAGCATCAAGGAAGATTCTCTCACGAAAGAAGTTAGTGAGCAATGTTAAGCATTATATAATTTAACAAGTTTAAAAAGTCAATCATCTGTTTTATGTATACTAAATACATGTTTTTCAGCAGATGGGGAACATTGTGGAATAAAAAATAAAGACTTTTAGGTATCATAGTGTTTTAAACAGGCACAATGATTTTCAGCATGTTACAATAAATTACACTTCCACAAACACTCAAAGTTTTCTTTTTGACCAAACCACACGAGCGCATTTAAATGATCTGTAATAAAACAACATGTTTAATGCTTAAACTGGTAACACTTTACAATAAGGTTCATAAGTTAACATTAGTTAACTACATTAATTAACATGAACTAATAATGAACTGCACTTTTACAGCATTTATTCATCTCTGTTAATGTTAATTTCAACAATTACTAATACTTTTATTAAAATTTTGTTAACGTTAGTTAATGCACTGTGAACTAACATGAACAAGCAAATAAAGCTTTATTTCTATTAGCTTACATTAACAAAGATGAATAAATAATGTAACAAATGTATTGCTCATGGTTTGTTCATGTTAGTTAATACATTAACTAATGTTAACTTATGAACCTTATTGTAAAGTGTTACCCTTAAACTTTAGAGAAACAGATCAAATGACATGTTTACGTTTATTGTGTACACATATTGAACACATTCGCGTTTCTGTCAGTCTCTCACTCTCTATCTTGTAACTCTTCGTATTCATTTGAAACTTGAGAGAAACATTAAACAACATATTTATGCTAATTGTGTATGATAGTGAATACACGTTGTTCTCTCACTCTGTCTCGTGCAGTGCATTAATCCTCGTGTTCATTCATATAAACTTCACAGAAACATATTACACAACATACCAGTGAACGGTCGCGTTGCTCTCTCTCTCTCTCTCGTTCGTTCGTTCGCTCACTCGCTCTCTCTCTCTCTCACTCACTCGCTTACTCTCTTGCACTACGGTAAGGTTAATCCTTTAGAGCGTTAATTCAATCTTTAGAAAGATTATTAAAACGACAAGTTATAAGATTGTTGGCTCCTGTTTGTGTTTGAGGGAATACAAACGCGTCGTGCTGTCAGTCATTCTTTCTCTCTGTCTATTGCGAGGCTGTTCATGGTTGGATAGCGCAGATGAAGGGGCGGTATCATTATAATCAGATCCCCTACCTACGTCATGCGGGGAGGGAAATCCGAATGACCTATATTCACATGCTTGCAGAGAGAGCCTTACCAAAACAAAGTTACAGGGTTGCTATTTTTCATGTTTTCTGGGTTGGTAGAAACACTGGGGACCGGATTATAGCACTTAAACACGGAAAAAGTCTGATTTTCATGGAATGTCCCCTTTAATCAATTAAATTTATTAATATGCACAACAGGTTTCATTCTGGAATCTAGCCCTGACATCAAAGTAAATATCTGTTTCATGTAGATTTCTACCACTGCATGAAAAGAGCTGTATACGGACAAATACGGAATGGGAAATCCCTGCTAAACTTTAGGTTTGCCAGATTTTTGAGGCAGAGTGCTTGGAAAGGTAATACACCAAAGTAAACCCGTGAAACATCCAGAAACCTTACGTTTGTGGATGTATAAAGGAACTGGTGGAAGTTTCCAGGAATCCTTACAGCTGGTTGTGAGGAGCGGTGGGTGTGAGGTGTGAACGGCTTTTTATATGTTAATGACCCACAGGTAGAGGTGTCTTCTTTGTTTTCAGAGCTGAGTGGGGTGGGGGGTTAACCATGTCTCTTTAAGACAGCACATACAGTATTGTGGTACATAAAAACTGTGTTTTCTAAATATGTTTATTATTAATATAATTTAATTAGTCTATTTAAGAAACTAAGCATCATTCAAAATAACTAAAATTCAATGGACACAATTACCATTTTAATGTGTGAAAATTATGTCTCTGACTCAAAAGAAATGTAACAAATATTATTTCAGAATATATATTTCCAACACTTTGAAAACATGTCTCCAACTGCCCTAGGTCAGAATATTGTGAACGTATCTCTCAATGCTGCATACATCGTTTAAAAGAAGCCGTTCAAATGACATCATGTAACTCATTTTTGCTAGCTAGGATGTTGATAAATTAGTCAGTGAAATGTAAAGCTGCTTATTTTTGCTGATGTCTCATGATTTGAAGTTCACTGTTTCTATTGTTATTATAATTCTACCCTAACATTTCATTAAAACTTTTAAAATAGAAACAAAAATATCAATAGACAGGTCCTTAATCTAAAAGACAGTCTTTCACATGTGGATGCAAAACATGTTGGGTGAAACAGACTGACAAACTCGGGTAAACATATCTGCAGATACCTGTCAGCTACTGTACTTCTAGTCCAGAGGTGCCCAAAGTTGGCCCACAAAAGACCTTAAATTTTTTTATGTTTCATGCATACTTGAAGGTGTATAAAATGCATCACAAAACCTAATGAACTCAGGTACTATAGGCTAAAAATGAAGAGGTTGCGGCAGTGGCACACAGAGAAAAGGATATTTAAAATTGATTGGCAAAACGATTTCTTTTTTCTACAAAAAGCCTTGGAAAATAAAACTGCATTAGTTATGCATAAACAGAGTAATGTTTGCTTATTTATTTTTAAAATATTAGAAAATTATAAATTAGGGGTTATCAGGGCAACTTTAATTTTAATATAACACAACAACATTTACTTTTGGCCCACGGCCCTCAGTCAGGTTTGGCCCTTGTAAGGAAAATGTTCGGGCACCAATGAATGTTCTAGTCTATCTGAGGAGGTAACTTTTAGCATATGATAATGCATGCTTGCACAAAGTCAGACCACATATTATAATGTTTGTCTTCAATCAATCAATTTAAACAAAAGAGATGGGGACTTTATAATATAATAAGGGTCCATATATCACAGTGAAAAAAGACATACATGTATTTTTACTTTACCATGAACTAATGCTGAGTTACAGCATATCCTAATAATAAACTATTGAAGAGTCATCATTAACTACGACATGTTTTTCATTGTTAGTTAATGCATTCATTTACAATAAATTAATTTGAGTTCATGTTGTAGTTAAGTAAGTTCAGTAAGTTACATGTCTTAACTCAGCATTAGTTTATATTTACTAATATTTAAGTAAGAATTCATTTAGGTATACGTTCAATGTTTCCAATGATGAGCAGTTAATCCACTAAACCCAGAGATAATTCCTGAGGCATGTTTAAAGAGTTTTGTATTTCATCAAGAAGGTGCTGCTGATTCACAAAGATTTTATATTTAAGAAAATCTGAGCATCATTCCAAATAACTGTTAACATGTTTGTCAACTAAACATGTTTTGTAAACGTAATAAACTTTATAAAAAACTTTTTTATTTTTTATTAATAATCAAGTATAAAGAACAATGCATAGTGTGAAAACGCGGATTATAAAAAGTATATTAAAGAAAAGGACTACATTTCCCAGAATGCACCTGCACCTACTCATCTGCCCCCACCCTTCAGGTGCGACTGCTCAACCTGTGGGCTTGACGGGAAAATTCAAAATCGCGAACCGTTACTGCCTGGACTACTCCGTCTCTTATTTGTTTGTTTGCTCATTAACAGTAAGGTAAGTTTGATTTAATTCATTTGTCTGCATCGCGCTGATCGGTTGCCTATTTGTTCATATTATGTTATTAACTATGATTCGTTTTTGTCTTTATACTAGAACTGTTTGAATTTAAACCACAAACAGTAAAAAATTAAGGTTATACGTGGTACACAGCGGTAAACATGAGGTTAAAAATACGCGAAGTAACATTCAAACCGGGCTGTTAAAAGAATCAATTCGATGTTTAAATTTTTAAAAACAAAACTTTAAAGAAGCCAAGATGAGACGTTATTTGCTTAAAACAAACAAAACAACAGTAACTCGTGTGTTTGAAATGTTAGCAGCTAGCAAGTGTCTCTCTGCTATTTTAAATGGTACTGACGATTAGGGCTGTGACGATAACCGCGTCACCGCATCACCGCAGTAATGAGATGCCAACCGCGGTGCTGAGTTCATCATCGTCATCACCGCACTTTTTTATATTTTCTTTATTTTGCTGGTGAAAGTTACAGAAGTCATATGGTGTATGATATGAACTATACACAAAAGTCATTGTTAATCATAATTTACTGTCTTCCATCCTGTGTTCAAGGGTTCTAGAGAAAAAACTGCTTTCCGCACAAGGGGAAGGGACAGTGCATTAAACATATATAGGTGTTTATTATGTGCGCATGTCTTATAATTGTTATTTAATTACTTAGTTTCAGTACTTAAATACACACAATAGCCTACTGTCACGGGCGCAATCTTCTTAAACATGAAGCCATTAATTTAAGCGCGTCATGCCCAGGTGCTCTGATATTTATTGCATGCCATGGAACTGTACCAACTCACTCACTGCGCGAATAACAAAATCTCAAGTGCAAGGAAATCTCACAGCCACGTGCATTACATTATTCAGGTGCAAGAAGGTCACCGGGCAGCACGAAATGCGCGTTGGTACTGATAATAATAGCATAATTATTTAAAACTATAATGGTCAAACATGCCAACTATAGTTATGAAGGCTAGCGCGGTCGGCTGTAGACCTATATGTCTGACTATCGTAGCGAGGAAAAGCCACTATCTAAAATCACATCTTGTGATGATTAACTATCATGTGGCGTTTGTCGGACTTGGGAGCACCAAACATACCTTTAGTAAAGCATAAAACTTCAGCCCAGCAACGACAGTTGGAAATCTCCAAGACTTTTTTTGCGAGAGGAGAAAAGTACCATAGTTACATCAGTCAGGCAGGTGAGGGCTTACTGACCGCGTGACCCGTTAATGCTGTAAACTAATTTCTCCAGCTCGGGATCAAAAAAGTTTTATTATCTTCTTGATTATGTAAATGGACAGCAGTAATTTAAAGCATTGATTGGAGTATCCATAAGTTTTGCGCAATTATTTACAGGATGATGCAATACGTTATTTCGTTTCATATCTGCTTTGAAAAATTATAATTAAACATATTAACTATAGTAACATGAAATAGTATTTATTTGCATTTCTTTTGAGTTTAATATGAATTATGGAACAGTTTTTGTCATTGTTTGTAACCCATTTTATTGTGCAATAAATTATTTAACGTTCAACCCGTTGCGTTTTGAGGAGTGCGTTATATCCACGGAGTGTTACCCGAAAAACACTCTAAAAATGTCTAAAGAAATTGGAATCAAGGTTTTGCTTACAAGAAACAATGTTAAGCTCGACATGTTCTTTCTAGTTTTTTTCAGGTTACTATTGTATGAAATGTATTATACAAAATGGGTTATAAACGATGACAAAAAATTATATAATTATTATATATATTATAAAAATATATATATGTATTGCTATATATATTATATTATACCTATGGAAATAAATATTATTTTATGTTGTTATTGCTAATATAATTTGTTGTTTTAATAATGCTTTGCGGGGGTGGGGGGTTGTGCTTTTGGGCTTTGGGGGTTACTGTCGTGCGGTTAACCGCATAACCGCATGATTTTTTTTATGCTTCACCGCGGTGAGAAAATATCCTAACCGTCACAGCCCTACTGACGATCTTTTGTTGTTTTAAAAGCTCATTCAGTTCTGGTAGATGCTGCTTATTTTTCAAGACTGTTTTAATAGCTTTATATTGATTTGTAACAAAGCCAGCTTCACTTTAAGAGAACCTAGATGCTAATTGTAAAGAAGCTTGGAGTCATAATATATTTAAACGTTATATGTTTGCTGTTCTTCATCTTTTTAAATATGAAGTCTATACATGTTTGTGTTTACAGAGGTCATGTACACTGTGGTCAACTTTGTGGACGATGAAGAGGTTTCTGGGTAAAGCTGATGTATGTTTAATCATTCAATGATTACATAAAATTAAAATCAAACATGTTAAATAGTAAACGGATGTATTGTGATATGTGATTTTGATTTTTAATTCTGTGTTTGCCAGAGAAATATAATGAAGTAACAGTGAAAGCTAAAACATCAGACTGATCCAGACACTGAAGAAATTGATGTCACTGCAATCGGGCCAAAATGATGTAAGTTTAATAATTAAATTATTAAATTAAAAAGGTTAAATCGTAAATAGATGTGTTATGATGTATGTGATTCTATTTTTTTTATTCTGTGTTTGATAGACAACTATATTGAAGTAACCTACTGTAATGAAGCTGCAGAACAACACAGAGACTCTGAGGACATCAACACAGAAAATTAAGTAAGAAGATTTATGAAGTATTATGAAGTTCTTTGATCATATATCGTTGTATCTTTGTACAGTTTAATGCAGTGGTTCTTAACGTTATTCCTGGAGACCCACTGCTCTGCACATTTTGTATGTCTCCCTTATTTAACACACCTGATTCAAATCATCAGCTCATTAGAAGGGATCTCCATGAACTGAACTACGTCTGTCAGATAAAAGAGATATACAAAACATGCAGGGCAGTGGGCCTCCAGGAATTACGTTAAGAACCACTGGTTTAATGTTAACTTTCTAAAATGTACAACTTTAATTCTATGTCATTTGATTTGTCGTGTGTATGTGTATTAGTATTATGCCAAATACTTATATGTACTTTTATATTTCCAAAGGGCTCCAAAGAGATGTCTGTCCAGATGAGGGTGCATCAACGTTACCTTTGCTGACAAGTATATGCTTTACAATGTAAAACCTAACAGTTAACTTAACTCAAACCATTTAAGGAAATCGGTTGCCTTAACCCATTAAGTTTAAAAAAAAAAACATACATTTGAGTACTGTGAACTTAAGTCTTGTGCAATAATGCACTTATATTTAGTTAGTGTGAACTTAAATATAAGTGCATAACTGCATGTGACTCAATTTGTTTAAGTTCACAGTACTCAAATCTATGTGTTTTAAAACTTAAATGGTTTAATGCAACCGGTTTTCTTAAATGGTTTGAGTTTAGTTAACTTTTAGGTTTTACAGTGAGAAATTCTTGAATAATTCCAAGACAGAGCTCTGCAATTGTATCTACACTGCAAAAAATCAGTTTCTAACTTAGGATTTTTATCTTGTTTTTAGTAGAAAAACTAAAAATTCTTAAATCAAGATGTATTTTCTTGATGAGCAAAATTACCTAAGAAAATGTCTAGTTTTTAGACAAAAATATACAATTTAAGTAAATTTGTGCCTAAACAAGCAAAAATATCTAACAATGGGGTGAGAAAATTGTGCTTGAATTAAGTTTTTAAGAAAAAAGAAAACTTAAGATTTTTTCTCACACCATTGGCAGATATTTTTGCTTGTTTTAAGCACAAATTCACTTAAATTGTGTGCATTTATTTATTTTGTCTAAAACTAGACTTATTTTCTTAGGTCATTTTGTTCATCAAGAAAAAGCATTTTATTTAAATAATATTTCTACTGAAAACGAGACAAAAATACTATGTAAGAAAGTCATTATTTTGCAGTGTAGGACTGATTTCTTGAACAACAACTATATTGATCTTGCTTTATTTTATTTAGATATTTACTACATTACAGTGGCAGGTGGTGACTTCTTTTTTTGTGAGCACTCGATGCAAAGTTTGTCACAACATGTATATAGCCAGTCATTTGTGTGGTTCAAAATATGTGTTCTGCGTGTATGTGCATCACGTGTTTTGACTAAACCCGTGATGCACATGGTTTACATGAAGCAACAAACACATTTTAAAAACACAAGCAACACACATGACACTCCGAACACTTATTTTGAATTTGCACCCCTTGGATGAGCAGTCACGAGCCGCCACTGCTACATTACATTATACTTCTTTGAATGTAATTTTTATTGTTGCTTTTATTTTGTTTTATTTTACTCTAATATTGCTTTCTCTGTCTGTATATTTATGAGTTTAAATAGTATTGTTTATGTATGCAACTTTTAATATTTGTGTATAATATTATTTTGTTATTGTGACAATTGTGAATTGTCCAGTTTTTTATTAAATAAACATTTCAAACTCAATTCAAGTTTTTTATTTTACATAAGGGTTTTGGGGTGTATATGAATATAAATATGAATATATATATATATATATATATATATATATATATAGTGGGGGGATTGTAGTCTATCTGCATAGCAGGCAAATAACCAATCAAGTCACTAAGCTATGAGGGCTTGGGTTGGGCTTAATACAAAGTGTAACCAATCAAATGATCTCAACTGGAAAGTTTCAAAGTTGTGTCCCAATAGTTGTCAGAGTTTTGGGAGGGGGTTTTAAAAGCAACCAATCAGTGTTGAGATTAAACACCAATGAAGACACTAGAATTGTGCAAAGGTGTGAAATCCCAGTACCTCTGCAGGTGTGAAAATGTCCCCTGACAAAATCTTCAATGGGATTATTTGCCATGGCAACAAATGGCTGCATGTACCACAGGAATATCCCATCAGCAAGATACATCCGAATTGGTATCATTACGGGAGTTTCCTAACTTGGTGGAATTAGAAGTTTACCCTCAGTGGAACTAGTAGATACATCCGAAAATCAGTGGTGTTTACAGGAGTTTCCTAGTACGGATACACCTCTTTTCATGCAGTGTACACCTGTAGCATTTACAATTAGGCTACTAACAAATAGTTTATAATTTCTGGGGTGAGCCTATTTGCTATGGTAATCTAGCAACACAACATGTCCCGGTGTACAGTGAATGCATGCCGAAATTATTGTTGCGTCGCTTAATAAAAGTTTAAGCATATGTGACAACAATGCATTGCCATGATTGGTCTGACTGCCACATGAGAGAGACGAGGATGTGCGCGCACGCATGTGTGTTTGTTAAGGGGTTCTTTTTTTAGTTTTTTGAGGTTTTAGTGCATACCGCGTCATCTTAAAATAATAATTATGTGACTTTCATACATCCGGTGACCTGAAAATGTGAATAAACTGTTTATATTGCAATAGCCATGAATCCGTCACCATTATTGTATGCGCATTTTAAAGTAACACATCAAAAACGAGTGATGGAAACTCCAAATTTTGATTAAAAATACCTTAGTTTGTAAAAAGTTTTTTCCATTTAAGACAAAGGGATTTAATGGTTTTGTTATCTTTTAAAATGACCACCTCTCTAGTGTCAGCAGACAACATGGCCGCCTCTCCAGTGTCAGCAGACAAGATGCCGGCATCGAGGATCAAGAGTCTGATATCAAGCCTGGCTGATACTCCACTGGTATCTGTGTGGGCAGCCTGTGTCTTAAAGGTCCCAAGTTTGGTCGTCCCAAGTCCAGTAGTCACAGAGGTTCCTGATGTATGTCACATGTCTGCTATTCTTCCTGTAGTGGCAACAGCTCTGTGGTGTGTGTGTGTGATCTGTTCCCTGTTCCTCACTTTCCTCATAGATTGGGCCAGCCCATGAGCTAAGTCTCCTAAGGCCTGCCATTGCCCAAGGCCGATCCTGCCACGGCCCAGGCCCAACAAAGCTCCACAGCCACGTCTATTCAGCCACAGCTCCACCACCACATCTCCTCCACCAAGGACATTGACCCACCCAGCCCACCCCTTTATTTAGTGTTCTAATATTGAGAAGCTGGGGGTACTGTAACAAATAGGTGTGCACCATTCATCCTACCACCACAGAGCACCCTCTCCCGGTCTAGACTATGATCTCACTTTCTCACACTCTACATCCTCTTCCTGTTTGTTAGTATATTTAAACCATACTGGCTTCATGTTCAGGTTGAAGTTTTGTCAGTCTATCTACATACCAAGTGTTTATTGTTATTGTTCATATTTTGTGTTTCCTTTGTTTTCATGTTCCATGTTATGACCCTTTGCATGTTTCATTGGATTACTCTTTTTTTTGGATTACCCTTTTGAATTGTTTGCGTTGTTTGTTTAAATTAACCTCTGCATTTGTAATCTATTTCCCGACTTGCTTGTTACTGTATGTTTATGTGTTGCTAATGCCTCTTCATTCATTCATTTATTCATTCATTCCTTAGCACATTTAAAAACAACCCAAGATTGACCAAAGTGCTGTACAAGTCAAAAATAGACAAATGGAAAATACAAATGACAAAATCACTAAAAAACAAAAAAGGCACTTAAAATCAGAAACACACACTAAGATATTATGTTTTAAATTCTGAGTTAAAAGAGGAAAGAGATGACATCATCCGGATTGATATAAACAGGTTGTTCCAGAGTTTAGGACCAACAATTGCAAAAGCTTGATCACCGCAGTGTGAGGACGTGGGTGTCATGGCAACATGAAGTTATGGTTCAGCTCTTTAAAGTCAGGGATTTACATGCAGATCCACATTCACAACAAGAAATGTCAGCAAACTGGACTGAAGCAGATATGAGGTAAGTTAGCTCGTCACTTAATGCGCTGAAGCGGAGCTCATTCAGCAGAATAAAAGAACATTATGTCACTTGAGCTTATTATGAACAAAAATGCCTGTGCATCATCCAAACAAGATATATCATTTAGCTCCTCAAAACGGGGGTTTTAAATGCACATTAACAATCACGATGAGAAATGTCTGCAAATTGGAGTAAAGCAAAGATCAGGGAGCTTTTCAAAAATCCACTCTGAAGTTGAGATCATTCACCAGGCACGTCACACACTACAAAAATGCATGCTAGTGGTGACCTGACTTTAAACAGGTCACATGTCTTTCAGGGACCTTATCTGTGTGAAGGCACACACAGATTCTGGCAAATCATTGGCAGTGTGAATGAACAAAAAAAATCAAACAATCCCAGAAAAATCCTGGTTGCATTTTCCGTGCATTTTCCAGAATGTCTGTGTGCAATTGGCTATATAGTTGTGACATGCAATATAGAGTCTTATATACATATTACAATGTATGTGTGTGTGTGTGTGTGTGTGTGTGTGTGTGTGCGTGTGTGCCTGCACGGGTGCGTGAAAGAGCCACACTCCAATCAGTCTGTGCAGCATTAAAAACCTCCTCCTCGGGGATCAAATCCGGGCGGGCTCCTGGTGGTCTGACTGCATTTCATTACGTTGAATTATTTTAACGCGTTAATGATTTATGAAGTAATAGCATGAGTTAACACGTTAATGCTGCCAGTCCAAAATGACTCGCAGTACCCACTCCAGGATGACCCTGTGTTATTATTCGTTTTGAGAGGCTCTTATCATTTTACTAATACTTCAAACAAATCAAAATAATATACATTTATTCAGTCCAAATATAAAATTACATTTATTCCAAAGATCATTAAAATGAATAGCCTACAGGTTTCAAAAGGCACATATACTGTTTAAGTCAAAGCCTGCTAGGTTATTATTATTATCATTTGTCCAAGAATTGGACAAAAAATACACAAACTGAAAATACAAAAGAATTTAGCAATTGTTCAAAAATGTATCCATGCGATTTTTTACATTAATGTTGTAAAATAATTGAGTCCATAATAACCGTAATAACCGTACAACCGTGATTATTTATCAGACTATAACCGTACCATCAAAGTCTATAATCGTTGCATCCCTAGTTGCACTGTTTATTTTGGTAAGGTAGGTACGCTATATGTTTGTATATGTATATATATATATATATGTAGATGGATTCAGATATTCTACTTTGATGAAACATTGTGTTGCTTATGAAATTTGTGTTAGTTTAAGGATTAGCATAACGATATAGTTACTACGTCTACACAACCAAACGTGTGCTTAAACTAATTCTGATGTAAACCAGTTGTTTACCGTAAAACTTCAAATAATAGCCTAGTCCCAAATAGACGCCTGTCTCTTTTAGACGCCTGGTGTGACAACAGGTTTGGGTAAATAAACGCCTGTCTTAAATAAAAGCCTGGTCTGTTTTTTAGTTTCGGGTTGTATTTAATATTCTAAAACCCATCAGATCGTCTGTTTAAGACAGTTCTATGGTGCAGACACGCTAAAGTTTTGATTACCGGTAGATGTCACGTAACAGACGCAGTCCTTCCGTTACTCATCACTATGACAACACAACAAGGTTCGTCGTCAGGATTGCAGCGATGATGACAGTAGCGAAGTGGCAATCGGGAGAGTCGGGACTTTTCCGGGTGGGCCGGTAGTGTTTTGAGGCCGCTATTAATAGCCCGCAACACATTGTATTTCTCACGCAGAAACACTATTTTTCATATTTAATATACTGCAGTGCCCAAAATGCATCTGGCCGCACTGCTCTCTCTATCAAGCCCGTCTCCCCTGGAGTTCTAGTCGAGCGAGCCAATCCAAAAAAAAGAAAGAGGCTACACAATAGCCAATCAGAAAATAGCACTGTTGTATCTGGGTAAGATTTCACGCAACAACCAATAAAAAAGCATATCCTCGTATGCTTTATTTATGCTGCCAATAATTTAATACTGTCATTCTTACACAAACTACTTTGTTAAACACATTCAAATTATAAATAAAACGTAAAATGTGGTAACCTCCTGCTGTCATGCTGGAATAATTAAATTAAAAGCCTGTCTCTTATAGACGCCTGTCTCTTTTAGACGCCTGGTGTGATGATAGGTTTGGGAAAATAAAAGCCTGGGCTATTATTTGAAGTTTTACGGTATGTTGGTTATTTTGGAAGTGTTATTCACTTTGTACTGCAAAGTTTTCTCACTGGTGAATGAGACATGAGATGTGACCGTCTGATCTGTGCGTGTTCATGTGGTTGAAAGAGGCGTGACTTTGGATGGCGATTTGACTTGAGGGTGGGATCGGAATTTCATTGCTAGGCGGCTACCGTTAGCATTTTTCAAAATGTGTTACCCTACCTTTAACCATGTGAGCAACTGATTCACAATTCTGATCAGAATGCATTATGCAATAAGGGTGGTGCTTTTTAGAAAACCATAATGACAGGTTGTATTTAGTTGGGTACATCTGAAATCTGGCCTCAACAGTAAAACAAAGAATGTCCTTCCCTATAGGTGCATTTCCGATGATCAGATGATCTCACGGAAAGTCGTGTTATTGTCATGCAAAATTTTCATTTAATTTAAACTTTCTTTTTCATGTCATTTTATGTATTGTTTTCTCATTTTTTCCCCTATTTTTAAATCATTGTCGCTTGGGGTTAGATTTAGGGTTTGGGTTAGGATGTACTTTTATGTATTGGTTTCTACATGTTTGTTTTTTTTACGCTTTTAAAACTATTCTCATCTGGAGTTGGGGTTAGAGTTGGGGTTTGGGTTAGGATATCTACAAATATAACAGAAAGTGATTCTAACCTCAAGTGACAATGGTAAGAAAATAGGAATAAACAATGAGAAAACAATACATAAAATGAAATGAAAATGAATGGCACGAAAAAGACATTCGTGCTTAAGGCATGAAAAAAGCTGAATTTCTCTATGTCATGGACACAAATAAATTAATAAAATTTTGTGTGACTATAACACGACTTTCTGTGAGATCAGTCTGCCATTTCTGTACATGGAGTGGGAGACAAGAGTGGTCAATGAAGTCAAGAGATGCCAGCATTTTCTGCATTCTTAATACAATTTAGTATTGTTTTGTTGCCATCTGTTTAATGTTAAGGAAGAATATATTTCTGTTGTCTAAAGTATGTGTTGTGATTCGTTATGGCAGACAATGGGATCTACAAACACAGATGGACCTGTGACCACTGCTTCAGATAAATGTAAGTTTTCCTGTAATACTCTGGCTAACTGTCACACACACACATACACACACACAGAGAGGCAGGCAATCAGATACAGATGTAATCAAAAGGATAATGATAAGCAGTATAATAGTTCTTCAGATGAACTTAGATGTGGCTTATAGTGTCTTGATTGTAGGTGAGGTGTGAGTATCCGGAGAAGATGATGAGGAATGAAACAAGGGAAGGATGACGACAATGGATTGACAGGTAAGTCTTTGAGGTAAGTAGAGAGGTTTAGTCGTATAATTACTGACAGACCAGAAAAAGAAGTGGCAGTGAGTGATCTGAATATAAAGGGTGAGAGTGATGAAGTCCAGGAGATGATGCTTAATACTCAGGGGCAGGAGCGAGTGGATGGAGTGAATGAGGATGATGGAGATGCAGTCCTAACAGTACCCCCTCCTCCCGAGGCGGCTCTTGATGGCGATGGAAAGGGGAGAGAATGATGACGAGGTCTACCCCAAGGTCGAGGAGTGGGATGGTCCGGATGGTCAGAGTGTAAATGAGTGGGTCCCAGGAACCCAGGAGTCTTCCTCTGGACAGTAGTCCTCCCAATCAACCAGATATTTTAGTCAGGGACCTCGTCATCGGAAGTCAAAGATGGTACAGACCCAGTATATGGATTCCTCCTCTACAGGGATGGGAGAAGGAGATACATCTTTGGGGTTGGAGTCTGTGGGAGGAAAAGGAACAGGATCAATGAAGGTTTAAAGGAGTCAAGGACTCAACAGGGCTAGGGGAGGCGGATGTCCCTGGTGGACAGCCATACCTTCTGTCCGAGTTGGTAAAGTGGAGTGTCGGAACGATTGGATTGTCTTGTTCCTGGTGCATCTGCACAGCCTGTTGGAGCTGTACGTAGGCCGAGTCCCAAACCCCCTCGCTCTAATGGAACCAATGGTTGACAGCTGGAACTGCTGAGGGCTCACCGGACCAGGGGAAAAAAGGAGGTTGGTATCCCAGGATGCACTGGAATGGAGTGAGACTGGTGGTAGATTGGTGCAGGGAGTTCTGGGCGTATTCTACCTAGGGGAGAAAGTGGCTCCAGCTGTCCTTGAACTGGTGGCAGAGTAGGTGCATAGGTGTCGTCTGATTTCCTGGATCTTATGCTCAGCTTGGCCATTGGTTTGTGAGTGGTATCCTGAGGACAGACTCACAGTCACTCCTAGGAGTTTGAAGAAGGCGCGACACTCTTTGGAAATGAATTGAGGGCCGCGATCAGAAACAATATCCTTCGGAATACCAAAATTGTGAAAAACATGATAGAAGGGGCCTCACCGGCCTCGGAAACGGTAAGGAGTTTGGGCAGAGGAATTAATTTGGAGAATCAGTCCACTACAACTAGAATACAGGTATGATTTTGGCAGATCTGTCATAAAGTCTACACCTAGGTGAGACCAGGGCCGCTGAGGTATGGAAAGAGGGACCAATGTACCCCCGGGGAGTCTTCTGGAGGTGTCGGTGATGGCGCAGACTAAGCAACCCTTGACATACCGTGAAACATCCTTAGAGAGGGAAGGCCACCAGTACTGATGATTGAGGAGCGAGAGGGTACGCTTGCTAACTGGATGTCCAGAGCCCGGAGCACAGTGCACTGAGTCCAGTAGTTCAGTACAAACATGAGGCCTTCAGGAGTCTCCGGCAGAGCAGGATGGTGTAGGTTCATCTGGTTAATCTGTTCATTGATATCCCAGACGATTGGACTCACGAACACAGTGGGAGGTAAGATTGGTTCAGGCAAGGTGTAATCAGAGGACGTACTATGGATACATAGACGGTATCAGCTTTGACATTCTTATTAGGGGTGGGAATCGCTTGGACCCTCATGAATCGATTCAGAATCGATTCTTAGGGTCCCGATTCGATTCAGAATCGATTCTTGACATACTAATTTGCATATCTGTGACGTCATTAGGTCGCATTGCTTTCAAAGCCAGGTTAATGTTTGCGCAACTGCTGCTCCACGCGCAAAATTGTCATTATGGTCTTTTGGAGTAATTGTGAAACATGCAGGTCTTTTTGAGTTGCTGCGCCTTTCTTCTCAAATGTGTTTTGCCAGGCCACTGCAGCTCAGTCGTCTTTAACTTCCAAAATTCACATGGATGCGCATTCTTGCCTCACGCAGTTGCTGATTCACACGCACGGTGTGTGTGAGCGAGCAAACGAGAGGGAGAGAGAGGCAGCATAGAGCTGATATGTATGCTTCTGATACTGTTTGTTTCACTAAACCGGATATCCGCTATTTTAAGGAGGACTCGACATGTACTCAAGGATTTTTTGAAAAACTCCTCAAAAAGAATAGAGTAATGGTGACAGCCCTAAATTCAATGTAGAGATTTATGCAGTATAGTCCTACAAGCATTTAAAGTGTTCTTTCTCTTCTGCTCTTGTAAGCTCCGCTATGCGCTCGTACAGTGCACGCTCTCTTAAGTTGTCCGTGTGCATCACCGCTCCTCCAGTTGAGTTCCGCCTTTTGGTTCTGATAACTAGGGCTGTTCTGAATACTATTTTTTGAGCTTCGAAGCTCTAGTAGAAATAAAATCGAATATTCAAAGCTTCGGAAGGAGGGGCTGAACATATTTTTCTCTTCAATACAGGCAGGAATCTCTGTGTGTGTATGTGTGTTTGTGTGTGTGTATGTGTGTTTGTGTGTGTCTGTCTATCTACAGTTTTATTATGTGACGGATGTGTTGCTGCGGACCCAAGGGAGTGTAGTGCCTTTTTTTCGTGCAATATGGACATGTGACACGTTTAGAATTAATAAACTTTAAAAATACTACAGAACAGCGCAAGCCGGAAGCGGCGTGCCTGTCACGCGTCATGCGAGAACAGCATTAGAGAAACAAAACACAAGAGCAAACACAAGAGCAAAACAAATTTTTCTAACAAACAAACATTCCCGTATCAGAAATTAGCAGCACAGTAATTACTGACAAGGTAGAGTAGGCTATTTAAATAAAGCAACGAAAATAAATGAACGAAGTTCAACAAACTGTAATAAAACGGTAGCATACTTTCAAAATCAAGTTTATTTACTAACACTTACACCATCCAATATGTTTATTTCATCAGCAGAACAATAAAGAAGATATTTTGCAGAAACCCCAGTGCTCCATCATGCAAGTCAACCGATCCGCACACTTTAAGAGCTAAAGCATATATATCCAATACAAAAGTAATCCCCCATAACTGCGTGTGACATACTGACGTCTTGTGAAGCAAATCAATCAGTTTTTGCAAGAAACTGAACGTTATTTACAACACTATTAGCGTGAATGCCAGAGCAGGAAGCGTGCTTTCTGTTTGAGGCGATCTCTTCCACTAGTGCCGTTTGGTGGCTGTTGGCTATGGATGTTGGTCTCTCTGCGCCACCTACAGAGCGGGAGCATGAAGCGCACTTCCTGCTTGGCAAAAGCTCTGCATTAACGTTGAAAAATATTTATATATATATATATATTCGAATCTCAAAACTGAAAATCGAATGTCAACCCACGGAACGAATATTCGAATATTCGAATTTTCTGGTTCAGCCCTACTGATAACGTAGGGCTGAACCCTTTATTTTGTAAACTAACATTTAAGAATCGATTCTTGACATTTGTGAATCGATTCAGAATCGGCCCACGTCCGAATCGCAATTCATCTAAGAATCGATTTTTTTGCCAACCCCTAATTCTTATTACCTGGTCGGTTGGAAATTATGAAATTGAAGTGTGTGAAGAAGAGAGCCCAACATGTCTGTCGGGGGTTTAGTCTCTTGGCTTCTTAAAGATATTCCAGATTGTGATGGTCCATGACAATTCCAAACTGGTGTGTAGCTCCATCCAGCCAGTGCCTCCACTCTTTGAGGGCGAGTTTGATGATGAGCAGTCCTCTGTTACCAATGTCATACTTCCACTCTGCCAGAGACAACTTCCTGGAGAATTAAGCACATGGGTGAAGTCTAGCAGGATTCCCCTGCTGCTGAGATAGTACAGCTCCGACTCCGGTGGAGGAGGCGTCGACTTCAACAACAAAAAGGAGATCTGGATTAGAGTGAATCAGGACTGGTGCAGATTGGAAAGCTTCCTTGAGGAGATTAAATGCTGAGATGGCTTCTGGAGACATGGTTAGTGTTTTGGGATGACCCTTTAAGGCAGACGTAAGGGGAGCACTGATTGAACTATAGTTATTAATGAATCTTTTGTAGAAGTTAGCAAAACCCAGGAAACGTGGTAGATCTTTCACAGAAGAAGGTAAGGGCCAGTCCTGGATCATCTCTACTTTACGTTGATCCATCTGCACTCTTTGTTGGGTGATGATATAACCCAGGAATTGGACACTGGTGGTGTAGAACACGCATTTCTCCAATTTTAGATATAGTTGATGTTCTCTATATTTCTCCAAGACTAGTTTCACGTGACGATTATGTTCTGCCAGGGAGGAAGAGTAGATGAGGATGTCATCTATGTAGACCACTACAAATCGGTTAAGGCACTCACAGAAGACCTCATTCATATACCCTTGGAAAACGGCTGGCGAGTTGGAGAGTCCGAAGGGAATGACCTGGGATTCATAGTGGCCTGAAGGGGTAACAAAGGCAGTTTTCCACTCATCTCCACATCTGATATGAACCAGGTTGCAGGCACTCCTCAGATCCAATTTGGGTAAGATGCAAGCTCCACATAACTCTTCCAAAGCTGCGGGAACCAGAGTAAGGGGATAGCTGAACTTTACCGTTTGAGAATTGAGGTGGCAATAGTCAATCCACGGTCAGAGACCTCAGTCCTTTTCCCAACAAAGAAGAAACTGGAAGCGGCAGGGAAAGTGGACGGTCGGATGAAATGTTGCTGTAAGGCTTCCTTGACATACTCCTCTATTGCCTTTTGCTCTGGGATGGACAAAGGATAGATGCGACCCTTGGGCAATGTGGCTCCAGGTAGCAGTTTAATGGCGCAGTCCCATGGACGGTGTGGTGGTAACTTTGTAGATAGCTGTTTACTGAACACATCCTGGAACGCAACGTAACTTGAGTCGATGGGAGAAGATTTTAAATATTTTTGGATGGGAATGAGACAGGATTGGAAGAAATCATTACCCCAACTCAGGACCTCACCGGTGTTGTGATATAACGTGATTTGACTACCAGTCAGCAGTCTGGCTGCAGCATTTTGCACCATTTGAAGATGCTCAATAAATGATTGGTTAGCTCAGTGGTTCCCAAACTTTTTAAGCGTGCGGCCCCCCTTGTGTACGGTGCATTCCTTCGCGGCCCCCCAAAGAAAATTTGTGACAAAAAACTGTTCTAAAACTCAACATTTTAATAAAAAACATTAAATTATACAAAAAAAGTAGTGCTTTTGGTTAGTAGCCTTATTTTTTTAGGTTTAATTACACAGAATTAAAGTATTTCATAAAATCTCATAAAACTGGGGCCCACCTTGCACCATCTCGCGGCCCCCAGTTTGAAAACCACTGGGTTAGCTCCATAGTAAAGTGAGTTGCCATAGTCAAGGTGAGAAGTGATAAGTGTGTGAATTGCTAATTTAAAGTTCTTTAAACAAAGAACAGGTTTGATTTTCAATACTTTTTAAAAACAATTTTCATAGAAAACAATCAAAGAAATCACTTGGACCAAACATCATAACAGAATAAATTGTAAAAAAATATGTGTAAGTCAAATTTGTCCTATACATGATGTCCTATGCCATACCAGCAAACATGAGACATCTGCCAGAACTGTAGATCAAAAGCCATATTTAAATATTAGGCCAACAGATTTACCAACCCATAGAAATTTCCATCCCCAGTGGCGCTTTTTGAAATTGAGCTTGCATGCTTATTTGCCCTGTTTAGTATTGGCCCCAAGGCTATGAGTGTTTCTTTAACAAAAGGCTGCATTCTAGGAAGGCTAATTATTTTGGGTACCATGTCCTCAAGTTCTGTCAAAGGACATTCTCAATTTTAAGAATCTCTGGAAGACAGCTTTCATTCTTTCATTTGGCCCCTTCTGAGGGATGCATTTGAGGGTTGTCCCCGAAAAAATATGATTAAAAATAAAGTGTATTTTAATTATATAATATGTGACCAGTCACGGAAAGCAGTGACACAAGTCGGATCTGGGCAATTTTGAGTTATTCACAGTTTCTGAAAGTGCAGTTTCTAAGCTTTCCAACGATGTGTAACACATGGAAATCTGATATGATTTTGAGAAGTTGTGGCCATTTGAATATAGGAACTCAGAAAAACTCATACCGAGAAAATCAAGACGAAATGGACTCTTCTTTATAGGTGGGGGAAACAATAGGGCTCATTTACATCTCATTTAGCTAAGCCATACCCCCTGTAAAGCTGTTTTGAGATACAGATGTTCTAGCATCATATGTAGTATTTTATGACAGAAGTCCAAATGATAACATACAAAAATAAATATGACTCTTTTTACCTTTGTGTTGATCACAAGTCGAATCCAGTCTGTTTCAGATGTGTGAATTATCCAATGACCATTTTTGTCCACAAATGCTTATAATCCGTGAAATATAGATATATAGTCTATTTTTTACATCAGATTTCGCATGATTGTCTGGTAATACAATATAATATACAATCTGAGGACTATTTACATCGTAACATGTAAGGGTTTATGCTATTACTCTCCGATAATTTACATTCCGTTAAACACATGAACCCGCCTTCAAAGTTTGTATTTAAAATAGGGAGGTAGTATAATAGATAATCCAAACAGCGCCATCGAAAACGTGACATCCTTTAGAGATGTTACCACTCGCCAGTGCTGGGCAAGCTACTTGGAAAATGTAGTGAGCTAAGCTACCAGTTACTTCACATTAAATGAAGCTTCACTACACTGAAGCTACCCCCCTGGGAAATGTAGCAAGGTAAGCTACATCAATAGTAGCTTGCTACATCCAAGCTACTTTTTTATTTTTAACCAGTTTTATTATGTAATTATTTATTCAGTTTCAATTTATCATTTTGGTAATTAAAGGCTATACAAGCATAATGTAGGCCTAGGTACTTCACATTATGGGGCGGTTTGCTGGACAGGTCTTATCCTACTCCTAGAATAAAATGCATGTTTGAGCTGCCTTATTCAAAAACACCTGGCCCTGACATATCTTAACACAAGGGTCTCCAACGTGGGCCCGCAGGCAGCAGGTAGACTGCACAGAGTCTGTGAGGTGCCCGCCAAAGCACATTCTATTAATAGTTTCAATTGTAATATTTATTACATGTTTTTATATTAGCTTGGCTTGGTGACATAACTCAGTCAGAGGTATAGCACGAGTAATGTTTTGTATGAATGAAGGCTACACAACTCGAAAATACGGAACAAATGACGTCCTGTGTCGATTCAAATGACGCGCTTATTCTCAAATTCAGGACGACTTCAGAAATGTTTGGAAAATTGTAGCTTGTGTGGAAGCTACCTCACTACTTGGTCAAAAAAAGACCTTAGCTACTGAAAAGCTATTTGATTTAGAAAGCAGCTAAGCTACCGCCAAGCTACTGAAAAATGTAGTTAAACTACTAGCTTCGCTACTTGTAGTAAAGCTACTGCCCAGCACTGCCAATCGCTCGCTCGTTCCTCCATCAGCCAATGACTTCATGGAAAATATTGATAGACAAAACATGTAGCCAATTATATAACGAATTCTCTGTGTAACTTATGTGTGTTTGGACTCATGCTGAGCTGCAAGAACTGACAAAGAAATGACGTCAAAGTACCGCGGTGCCTTATAAAGTCAGTGACGTAGGACGCGGCTGACTGTCATTTGTTCTGCCCCAGCTTCTTTTATTTTTCTTTTGTTTTGTGCGCCGAAGCTTCGTTTACAGTCTGGGGAGGCGCACACTATAAGTAAAAAAAAAAACTTAGCAAACATGTCTGAGGAACAGGGCAGCTGCGTCACTACAGTCACGTGACTTCACGCTTGAGCCGGAAGAGAAGACAATGGTTGGGACAAAAGCTCTCGGACTAAATCTAACGTTAAAACATCTTAAACTGTGTTCCGAAGATGAACGGAGGTCTTCAGAGTTTAGAATGACATAAGGGAAAGTCATTAATTACATTATTTTCATTTTTGGGCGAACTACCGTAAAACTTCAAATAATAGCCCAGGCTTTTATTTTCCCAAACCTATCGTCACACCAGGCGTCTAAAAGAGACAGGCGTCTATAAGAGACAGGCTTTTAATTTAATTGTTCCAGCATGACAGCAGGAGGTTACCACATTTTACGGTTTATTTATAATTTGAATGTGTTTAACAAAGTAGTTTGTGTAAGAATGACAGTATTAAATTATTGGCAGCATAAATAAAGCATACGAGGATATGCTTTTTTTATTGGTTGTTGCGTGAAATCTTACCCAGATACAACAGTGCTATTTTCTGATTGGCTATTGTGTAGCCTCTTTCTTTTTTTTGGATTGGCACGCTCGACTAGAACTCCAGGGGAGACGGGCTTGATAGAGAGAGCAGTGCGGCCAGATACATTTTGGGCACTGCAGTATATTAAATATGAAAAATAGTGTTTCTGCGTGAGAAATACAATGTGTTACGGGCTATTAATAGCGGCCTCAAAACACTACCGGCCCACCCGGAAAAGTCCCGACCCCTCCGATTGCCACTTCGCTACTGTCATCATCGCTGCAATCCTGACGACGAACCTTGTTGTGTTGTCATAGTGATGAGTAACGGAAGGACTGCGTCTGTCACGTGACATCTACCGGTAATCAAAACTTTAGCGTGTCTGCACCATAGAACTGTCTTAAACAGACGATCTGATGGGTTTTAGAATATTAAATACAACCCGAAACTAAAAAACAGACCAGGCTTTTATTTGAGACAGGCGTTTATTTACCCAAACCTGTTGTCACACCAGGCGTCTAAAAGAGACAGGCGTCTATTTGGGACTAGGCTATTATTTTAAGTTTTACGGTATCCTTATTTAGTAGTCACGCTGTTCACTTTGGGGGCGGGGGCGAAAACACAAGCCACACAGTATGTAAATATACACACAGACAATGACGCCCCTCGCTGCATGCTAGAATCTCTGGAAAAACAAGCTGATTTCAACTGCAAAATGTACGCTTTTAAATATACAAAAACTGCTATCTCAAACATTGAGAGGCTTCTTCGTAATCTCAACTAACAGACGTGATCTCAACTAACAGATTCTGCAATAAAACGAAAATCACAAATTTTGAAAAAAAAAACTTTGTTTCTCATTATCTCGAAACTTGTGCTGCCGACTTGTGTCACTGGTTTCCGTGCCGGGTCACATATTTAAATAATTATGTTAGTAGTAAAACAATATGAATAAAAATGGGGCAAAAAATGCGTTGTACACTCACTGATCCACTTTATTAGGTACACATGTCCAACTGCTCGTTAACGCAAATTTTTAATCAGCCAATCACATGGCAGCATCTAAATTCAGAAACTGCTGATCTACTGAGATTTTTATGCACAACCATCTCTAGGGTTTACAGAGAATGTTCCGAAAAAGAGAAAATATCAAGTGAGCGTCATTTCTGTGGGCGCAATTACCTTGTTGTAGTCAGAGGAGAATGGCCAGACTGGTTCGAGCTGATAGAAATGCAACAGTAACTCAACCACTTGTTACAACTGAGGTATGCAGAAGAGCATCTCTGAATGCACAACACGTTGAACCTTAAGGCGGATGGGCTACCACAGCAGAAGACAACACTGGGTGCCACTCCTCCTGACAGCTAAGAACGGGAAACTGAGGCTACAATTTGCACAGGTTCATCAACGTTGGACAATACAAGTTGGAAAAACATTGCCTGGTCGATTTCTGTTGCAACATTCGGAAGGTGGGGTCAGAATTTGGCATCAACAACATGGAATCATGGATCCATCCTGCCTTGTATCAACGGTTCAGGCTAGTGGTGGTGGTGTAATGGTGTGGGGGATATTTTCTTGCCACACTATGGGCCCAGTATTACCAATTGAGCATCGTGTCAACGCCACAGCCTACTTAAGTATTGTTACTGACCATATCTATCACTTTATGACCACAGTGTACCTATCTTCTCATGGCAACTTCCAGTAGGATAACGCACCGTGTCATAAAGCGCGAATCATCTCAGACTGGTTTCTTGAACATGACAATGATTTTACTGTACTCAAATGGCCTCCACAGTCACCAGATCTCAATCCAATAGAGCACCTTTGGGATGGGAGATTCACATCATGGACAAATCCGCAGCAACTGTGTGATGCTATCATGTCAATATCGACCTAAATCTCTGAGGAATGTTTCCAGTATTTTGTTGAATCTATGCCATAAAGGATTAAGGCAGTTCTGAAGGCAAATGGGGTCCAACTGGGTACTATTAAGGCATACCTAATAAAGTGACCGGTAAGTGTAAGTTTAGAAACATTCTGAGTCCCCTCTCCCTTACCTCGGCATATGGAATGATATTAACAGTTTAATGGTACATTTTAATTTCTAACATTTATAATGTGTTTAGAAACAATTCTCTGAAATGTCTTTACACAGAATTTAAGACTATAAGCAGTGCGGTGTTAAAATACAGATTTATGACTGGTGTGTTGTTAGACGTTTGCATCTCAGAAACTTAGCAAGCCTTGTCCAACAAGTTTTGTCCAAAAAGCCACTAGTTTTGTTCTATTTGTTTCATTTAAAAAAAAATTATTACATGCATTGTCACTACAGTGAGCAGGTAACACTTTATGTCACAGCAGTTTTCTGCGGTGGGTGTATGGAAGCTGTGGGCTATTAAAACAAATTTTGTGCTCATTTGTACTGCACCTTACATGCTTGTGACTTGACAGCAGCAATGCTCTTTTGAATAAACACAATTTTAATACACAAAGCGAGAGTGACTTTCCATGTAAGGCATGGAACTAAGCTATTTGGATATCAAATGTTCATTACATTAGTAATCATTTTAATTAATTATTCATCTGAATAAAATATTCCTCTGGTGGGGTCACACCGAAGGAGTGCTGTAATAGTAAGTTAGTACCAGTTTATATAACTTTAAAGGTGGATTCACTGTAATACTTAGTCATCTGAGTTGACACCAGAAGTGTATAGTTGTGTATGAATATAAATAGTTTGGAAGAGAAGATCCTACATTGAAGTAAGAAAGTATAATTTATTTGTGTTTATTTATTTGTGATCATGTTAAAAAATAAATGTATTTCTACTAAACTTAGAAAGGTTGCACAAAACAGGTCCGTATATAAAACTTTGCCACATAGAAATTAAATGTTTTATAAACTTGCAGTTCGGGCAGTGTTTGCAATACATTTTACCACACATCGGTCTCTGTATATTAAGTATGTCGTATGTAAGAGAAGAAATTAAATTGTGGAAAATACATCTTTGATTAGCTGTTAAATATTAGATGTCACTATCCTAAACAACTTTCATCCAGTACTGCTTCTTCATTACACTTGAGTTTATTTTGAATCACAAAAAAAACCTGTACCTGTCATGATTTTATTTATAATAGTAACAAACATTCCTCAAAATATCTTCTTGCTTGTTCATTAGAACAACAACATTTATACAGGTTTGTAACATGATGATAGAATCAAGGGGCAACCTTCCGATCTCAAAGCCAATAAGGAAGTGACTTAAACTGCGATTCATCGACTGACCCCTCGAGGCTGGCTCCAAAAGGGAGTCAATTCCCATAGACCTCCATGTTACAATGCCCAACTTTACAGTAGAAAATAATATGTTTACAGCCTGGTACAAAAATTGTTTTTGGTCTGTATAGCAAATTTTGCCCTTCATGACAACTATGAGGGGAGTGAATGTTTTTATAACTCATCTGTTTAAATTATATTAAGCCATAAACTTCTGCATAATTAAGGGTGTGGCAGCTTGAGTGATGGTTAAACAAGCAGCAACCAGCCACCTCAGCTTCACCCACACCCTGCCTCTTTACCCATTTTTTGTGTTCTGTGAGTGATTCGCTGTGACACGTGGCCAAGATGTCGACCGCGGGGAACGCCTACTTTAAGCTTCAAAAACGATCATCACAAACCAATGGGTGACGTCAAGGACACTACGTCCATATTTTTTACAGTCTATGGAGAGAATTTAAATTTTTTTTTTTTTTTTTTTTTTTTTTTAAGTAATTGCTCCGTAAACCTTATAACCAGTTGTGCCATCCTACAGTCAGTCAAACTGGCAAAGAGTCTTACACATTGCTGTCGAGCAATTTTGTTCCACTTTTTTGCAGAATTGTTTTATTTCAGGCAAACTGCAGGATTTTTTGTATGAACCGCCTGTTTAAGGTCATGCAACAGCATCTCTATCGAATTTAAGTCCGGACATTGACTAGGCCACCCAAAAAAAACTTAATTTAGCTTGCTTTTGTGTTTCGGATCATTGTCCTGCTGCATAACCCAAATGCGCTTGAGTTTGAAGTCACAATCTGATGGCTGGATATTTTCACTTCAGGATTTTGTGGTAGAGTGAAGAATTCATAGTTCATTTAATTAGCAAGTTGTCCTGGTTCTGAAGCCCCAGGATTCACGTTTAACACGAGATGCAACGGATGCACACCTTATTATCATTATTATTTTGTAATATTTTTCTTTATTTCTTTGGGTTTATTATAAGCTGCCAGCTATATAAAACATGTAGGCTACTTTAGTAGGATCAGTGTTGGGGAAGTTACTTTAAAAAAGTAGTGTTTGCTCGTTACTCATTACTTTTTAAAAAGTAATCCATTACTTTACTTAGTTACCGCCTTTGGAAAGTAACTTTTTACGTTACTCGTTACTTTTGCGTTACTTTTATGTTGCCTGTATTTTGAAAATATTTTGGAAACACACACAAACACACGAACACATACACACAATACCCTGTTACTCAGGCATTTGATCTTGACATTGTTAAAATCTTGTCTTTTTTACATGTTTTAACACTGTACATTTAACTTAAAATATTTAATTGTGTACAAGAAAACAGCTCTTATTAATGAATTATTAGTAGCATGTTGTAGTGTCTCAGGAGATTGTGCTCATTGTTAAATAGCTTTGTGGCTATACTGCACTGGAGCGGCAGTTTAAAATATAAACCCAGAATTCAGCGAACATTACTGTTACTGTTACACACAACACTGAGTAGGATTGGTATAAGTTCTTTTGATTTGTTAAAATTAAATTTATAAATTACATGTTCTGTAATAATTTTACATTTAAAGCAAAATATCAAACATTACAAACACGCGTATCCAGAGCACGTGATCTGCATCTCTGGAATAGACTGAGAATTTTAATCCCGTTCGAATCGGTACAAAGAATCAAAGTTGTCGTGGAGGACACGTTGAAACTCAAACTTGGTTTGGAAAACTAATTTTGTGTTTACTATACTATTTTTGTGCAATATTAAAATTACTTTGATTATCTGAATCATGTAAATGTGACAAATATGTAAAAAGAAACAGGAAGGGTTCAATTTTTTTTACAGCACTGTATATTTTATTATGTTCATTTTAACAGGACTTCTGTGCAGGTCTTCTGGTCTTTGGCGAAAGTGTCAGTACACAAACATAAGTATGAAATGAACACAAACTCAGAGTTACTGTAGGGAGAGATTCACTGATCTGGCTACTGTAGACTCGATGGATGATGTAAACAAGATGATAAATTTAGTACATGAAACGGATGGGTTCAGAGGATTAGTGTGGATTGGACTGCAAGTAAGTTTAAAGAGTCGTTGGATTTGGGCTCATGAAAAATATACCATTTCAACGTACAGTCCATGGGCCACAGGACAACCTTCTACTAAACAACGTTGTGGTATATTTTCAAATAAAACTTTGAGCACTTATTCGTGTGTAAGCGCATTACAGTTTGCCTGCTACAATGGTAAGTAGTCAGTTTATTGAGTGTGTCAACATTCAGTTTATCTAAGATGAGCTGAGACTTAATTTCTGTTTTGCATCTCTCAATAGAAACTACTGGATACATCAAAATAACTGCTGGGAAAAACTGGACAGATGCTTAGAGTTACTGCAGAAAGTATTACACTGATTTGGCCACCGTCCACAACTCTTAAGACCAGCAACAGCTATATGCAGTTGTCAGAGATGGGAATTTCTGGATCGGTCTGTTTTTAGACTTTTGGCAGTGGTCTGATCAATGGAACCTCACCTTTAGAAACTGGGCGGCAGGACATCCATTCACAATTCCTGGTGACTGTGTTGCCATGTCAATAACTGACACAGAATGCCTTCTGTGCAATCTGGGATCGCTCCCGTAAAGTAACATTGTCATCACATTTCCAGAACATGTTCTCTGTTTTTGTTGTTTTCATTGTTGGTCCTGATATTAGCCAGGATGTTATTTATTTAATATAACCTTGACTGTGTTTGGCTGAAAGAAGAAAGTCACATACATCTAGGATGGCATGAGGGTTAGGCTTAAAAGCTGAAAAAATGTCATGGACTTAGGCACTCTGGTCCCAAAATGTGTCTGGGGGACCTCTTTACAGACTGATTTGGTTTAATGTACAACCATTTAGTAACACTTTAGCAACTGCCTAGCAGCAACCCCCAATTCTCTAGCACGGACAAGCACCACTTTTAAAAGAAAGTTCTAGCATCATGTAGTAATTTTTTTTTTGTTCTGATTAACACGAAGGAAGATATAAAGAGTTTGGTTGCAAAACGAGATAACTCAGTTAAAATTTTTTTTGTTAAAACTTTTTTTTGTTTTTGTTAAAACTTGTTGTTTTTAAAAATGTTATCAAAACATGTTTATTATTATTTTATCATGTTTTTATTGTGCTACTAAGCTGTATTTTTAGTTATGAAGGCCTGAATTAAAACAAACCAACCACAGTTCGATCTATATTAATTGTAAGGGACAAAAACTTTTCATATTTTGAGGAATGTTTGTAACAAAACCATTTATGAAATTCCATATTATAATTTTTCCGGTTTGGTTACAAACATTCCTCACAAATATATTTTCCTTTGGGTTCATCAGAACAAAGAAATTTCTACAGGTTTGTAACAACATGAGAGTGAGTAAATAGTATTTTCATTTTTTTGGGTGAACTATCCCTTTAAAAAAAAGTAAAAATCATATTTTCTTATGTTGTTTTAATTGATGATTAGGAATGATATAAAGCCTACACATAAGTCATGTTTTTTTTGTATTGCCTTTAAGATACGTGAAAAGCTAAATACCTTGGGGGTGGGAGGCTTAAAGAGCATAATCTGGAGAACAAATGAAGTTAGAGAGGTGTTTCATCTGACTGGCAGCCTCACAGCAAATTTAAATCCTAAATGTGATAGAAACTAACCTTCAGTATACAGTACTTCTTTAAAGTGATCAGTAAGTTGTGATTTGAAGACAGCAGCTTAGCGCACTTTGTCCAGAAAGGTCATGGCAGATTGAGGAAGCTGACCTCAGCCAAACTAAGGGGATTTAACTCTGGAATGAAAATATTCCCCGACTAAGCTTTTCTCTGGACACTGCCAAGCTCTGTGGCCTTCGTTGCCATACTTCAGATGAACTCAGTGGTCTTCATCTCAATCGAGCCGATCTCTGTGATCATTTTCTGTTTATCTCCCTGGCAATGGTCCAGTTTTTTTTTAAACATCTCCCTGGCATTGGTACTGTGGTTTTATTATAATATTTACAATTGGCCATAACCAGTCTGAAGATATGTAAATTTGAATGCTTAGAAGATGTGAATAAACAATTGTTATCATGTAGCATTGTTGCACTTCCACAGAGAAGATGAACAGTTGCGTTAGTAGAGTGTTTTTGTCGACATGGTATTTTCATCCCCAAGGCAAAAAACTTCCTCAATCTGGCATGACATTTCCAGACACGGTGCGCTAAGCTGCTGTACAATAACAACACACTGGAATAGCTACACAATCAGAACTCATTACATATTTCTGAAGGAGGGACTTCACAGAACAAGAAGACATCAGTCTGTTATAACTCTTTCCCCGCCAGTGTTTTTTTTTTAAGTTGCCTGCCAGCACCAGCATTTTTCATGATTTTCACAAAAGTTTAATGCCTTACAGAAAATGTTCTTCTTTAAATTTATAAACATACAATATATTATAAGAAAGAACAGACCCTCTGTTCAACTTCATTAGTTATGTTTTTATCACCTCTCAAATATGGGTAGGTTTCTTCAAAAACACAAAATTTTGAGGTTTTTTTGTGAAGGACTTTTGATAGAGATTAGATGCAGAGCGATCTTCAAAACTTACACAGACATGCACCTGTTTGCCCCAGGGTGATACTTCCGGGATTGTATAAGCGCCACATTGTGGATAATAACAGTATTGGGGAAAGCCGGAAATACTCTTCATTGGCATTTGCTTAATTGACGAGTTAAATTGTCAATGGCGGGGAAAGAATTAGGACGGTATAGGGATTGTGTGAAAGACTTTGTTTTTGGGAAAAAAAAGGCACCTTTAAAGATGCAATTTGTATTTTTGCGCCGCTAGATGGCGCCAGATCAAATCAATAACAATGATGTTGTTTAATGATGCTCTGAAGCAGCGTGGAATTATGGGATTTGTAGTTTTTAACTCAACCGCTGATGGCCATCAATCAGACGCGAACGAGAAATCACGTTGATGGATGAGGTAATCAAGTCTTATTAATGTTGCGTTTGATGACATTGTTTATTTCATTATGTAAGTTTATATGTGATGTTCAAAACGAAATTGTTAGTCATAGATGTTACACTATTAGTCCAAATTCGATGGTTAACACAGCACAGAATTAAGTTTTCAACTTACAATCTACAATGATTTTTCACATAATGTATTGACAGTACAAATCTTATTTTGAAGTGTCTTAAAATGACCATTTATATTGCTGTACAATACCTTTTGATGTGCATATCGTCCGCAGGAAGACGCGCTGATTACAATCTACACACTAATGTTGTGATCAATATAATAGCATACGTTTTTGAAGGGTTACGAATCAAAACAACTCACCCATCGCGTAAAACACAAGCAGGATCAGAATATCGGTCTAGTTAAATGTTGTCTTGAAGCTCTCTCCATCCAGATAATGCAACAACAACTTGAGCCTCTCTCGTTTTGTTCCAAACTCTTCTTGGGTCGTTTAGTTGGCCCGTACGCTTACGGGAGCTGTCTTTGCTGACACAACGAGCGACAGACGGTTAAAAAGTAATCCATAAGTCCATAAGCAAGCGCGTAGCCCGACAGGCGCTAATGCATAGTTCCGCATTTGTCCACAACACTGGCTCGCTGCGTCCGAAAACTCAAGGCAAACAAGACTTGTTGCCTCACTGCCTCATGAGGCCATGACTTTGGAGGCATGAACGCAGCTCAGAGAAAGGCTTTCAGACGCACTTCAAAGGCAGCGTGTTTGAAAGAGCGCCTTTGTGATAACTAATCTCATATTTGAAAACTACAATACTAATTTCTTGCTAGAAATGCAATTAAAATGTGTAAAAAGTGAAAATATACGTTTATTTAAACTAAATTTGTGCTCCAGTCGCTTCCTTGGCCGCCATTTTATTTTTTCGAACTCGACCACTGTTGTCATGTCGTTTTTACGTCAGTAAAGGCGGTGACAAAGGGTCACATGGATATTAACGTCATTGACAGGAGACTACACTCCCCCGTGTCAACGCTTTGAATGGCAATTTTCTCACGATTTACAAGTAGTTGAAAACATTACAGATATTGATAGTAATCAGCTGGACAAAATATATAACACTGGCCTAGTGGTTTTAGGTAGTGATGTTACTTTTGAAGCGAGGCTTCGGAGCTTGTATCGAGCAAAAGTGGGCGTGCCAGATGAAGCTTTGATTCGAAGCTTGTGTTGTTAACGTTGAAATCACGTGACCACTGACAAACGAAGCTTCACTTTCTGCTTAGTCACATGCGCGCTTCGCTTTTCGTGTCAGAAGGTTCGAACCCTAGAGGTTTTTTATGAGTTTTTTGCCTTATTCACATTTTTGTCCCACATAATACTATATATATGGTATTGTATTTACTTATACTTGTGTGCGCGTCTGTTATTATATGCGTGTGAACATTATTCTGTACAATACAGTATTGAATCATATGAATATTAACTCATACTGGAATTTATTGCCACACTTTAATGATTAAATACATTTATTATATTGACCATTTACAGACATGTTGTCTAAGCTTTATTTGTACACACATAATATTAATATTCATCTGAATTTCATCAGCTTCTTGTTTCATTGACGGAGCTTTTTCCAGAAGCAACTGCTATATGTTTTATTAACCAAAAGATGGCGCTGTTTTCGACACCCTCGTTGAGGCTTCGAATCATGGTTCGAAACAGTAAGAGAAGTATCGGTGCTTCATTCGAAGCTTCATTTCCCCATCACTAGTTTTAGGACATTTTACTGCAAATATTTTACAAATTGCACCTTTAAGAAATCACCTTTTGTATAAATGCTGTGTCCTGGGTTGTGTCTATGTGGGATCGTTGTTCTTTGTCACTGGTTGTTTGCTCCTGTTCACCATCTGTGTTACTCCTTGGAATGTCTACAATTTGTACTACTGTGAGCTTTAATTATGTTTATTAAAACTGTTTAACCTGCACATCCTTCTCATCAATTGTACCGTGACAATCATTGTTGAACTTTGGCATATTAACATTAGGAATTTGTCCAAAAAGCCACTCGATTTAATTATGCTTTAATTAAACAATAAGTTGAATCTAGCAGTATCATTACAGTCAGTATGCAGGTAGCAAATTAATGTATTTTTATCAGTTAGTGTATGAAAAACTCAGGGCCATTAGACTAATACACGCTTTGTGATTATTTGTAGCCTACCTTTTAATATGCTTGTGACCTAACAACAGCAAAGCGCTTTTGAAAAAACACAATTTTAATACACAAAGCGAGAGTGACCATCCATGTAAAGCAAAGCTATTTGAATATCAAATGTTCTTTACATTTTCATTCATTTAAAACAATTACTATGCTTCAGCGTGCTTACCCCCTAAAAAATGTATTGGTTTCTCTAATCACATATGATTTTTTGTATCAGTCCTGCAAAAAATATATTCAAATTGAAAATTTTAATTTAGATAGAAACTATTAATAAATTAAAATGAATGGTTTAAGTCACAATATTGACTTTTGCTTTAGAGTACGGGCTACCACAATAGATAAAACAATCTGGAGGGCTTCTTTCTTTTGTTTTACTTGTTGATTAAATTTTTTTTGTTAATATGTTTTATTATTGTTTAAAATGTTAACATACATAAAGGAAGGAAAGCTAATATAAAAAATATGTAATAAATGTTACAAATGAGACTATTTATAGAATGTGGTTTGACGGGCAACTCACAGACTCTATGTTGGTAACCACTGCTTTAGAGAATATGTGTAATGATGCAGGCTTAACTTCATTATGACAACCTTCACTATGAAAATTATTATTTTTTTAAATGTTAGTAAAAGCGTGATTTGCTTTGTTTTGATGTGCTGTGTAGGGGTGGGGTCAGACTAAAAGATTAGAGAGTGCTGTAATAGTGAGTTAGCACCAGTTTATGTAACTGTAGGGGTGGATTCACTGTAATACATCTAAGTTGACACCAGAAGTGTATAGCTGTGTATACATATAAAGAGTTTAGAAGACAGGATCCTACATTGAGGTAAGAAAGTATCATTTATGTGTTTTTATTTATTTTTGATCATGTTAAAAAACTCAGTTTTAGTCAGGCCACTATATAAACCTGCACTTGCCACACATAAACAAAAAAAAGTTTTATATTGCAGTAATGGGGCTTTTGGGAAATGAAGTCCAAATGATAACATTAGTGATTGAGGAGCATTGCAGGAGGTTCACTAAGTGACAATATGAGGTTAATTGGATGACTTAATAAATTATCACAAAATACTTAAAATGAACATTGCATTATTTTATACATTAACAACAGCCTTTTAAAATATGTCATCGCTTCACGTCAACTCTGTCAGATATTTTTCAAATTTGAAATAAATCAGGCATATTTTGGTCAGCCTTAACCCTGAGGACCCCCTTTGACTTTTTTTCTGTTGATTGATACAGCAGTCCAATACATGGCCTCATAAGTTTAACTTTTTTTATATTTAGCAAACAAGTTAAAATTTCTGTGGTCACAGCTTGCATGTGTCAACAGTGTCTTCAAAGCACGGATGATTTTAATCAGGAATTTTGAAATAAAAGTTGGTATTTTGGTTTAGTTTAGTGGCAGATCATGTCAGATGTCAACTTTGTCAGATATTGTGTCTGACAGTGTTGACATGTAAGCTGACGGAGTGAAAAAGTGCTCCCAAATACTCATTCAGTAATGTATAACAACAACATAACATGATAATATGATATATTAACACTGTAACATTAAGTAACACTAAAATTATTCACTTTTAATTTTTTCAGTAAGCTTTTGGAAGTAGTTAGGAAATGCATGGGAAGAATTCTGCATCCTGTTACACTTTAACATTTGTACACTACAGGGCTCCAGACTGCGACCAAAATTTGAAAGTGTGCGACTGAATTTTACATCCAGTCGCACATGTGCGACCAGTAAATTTGCCTCCCCCACCCTTCGTATTTTTTTTATACATTAAACGTGGAAGGGGCACGTCAATGATCAATAAAATGAGCAATGAAATAATCAATGGGATGCGAGCGCACACGCACGCAAACACAAACACACACACACACACACACACTCATGTGCGCCCCTAAAATTTCTGGTTGTGCCCCTAAAATTTTCAGTTGGGGGCCACTGTGCTCCTAGTGAAAAAAGTTAGTCTGGAGCCCTGCACTATTAACACTTTACATACTTTCTAAGTTAGTTCTCAGTCCTCTTTCAAATCAGTTGTTGGAAACAATTACAATTTGGTTTAAATATAGATAAGCTCCAGTTACATTTGCTTTTTTCTTTACCAGGAACATTTTGACATGTTCATGTGTGCCTTAAATGGGTAATAGTGTGAAAATCTGACTTTTTACATATTTTAGTGCTATAATTGGGTCCCCAGTGCTTCTATCAACCTAGAAAACGTGAAAAAAAAAAAAACAACCCAGTAACTTTGTTTGGGTAAGCTTTTGTAAGCATGTGAAAAAATTCAGTCAGATTGTGCCTGTTTTTTGAGGTAGGTAGCAAGGCTTATTACAATAATAACGTCCCTTAATCTGCACTATACAACCACATCACTGCCACTACCACAACCCAAAATGACATATTTTTGCTCAGGCCTTCAAAGTGGTAATTCTAACATGCTATAATTATTTTTTGTGGAGTATTTTGAGCTAAAACTTCACATACACACTCTGGGCCGTCAGAGTGGAGTGAGGCCGGTGAAACGTGCACGCGTGCCTCTTTATGTATATATAACTTACCTAATGAGCAGACCCAAATTCACTGACAGGCATTTCATTTTTTCAGGGGGGCAGGGGCACAAATGAGATCAACCGCACTGCAATGCATAATAATATTATTAATTATGATAATGGACAAAAAACGAGGAAGAACATACGCAATACAACAAAGTCGTCGTAAAGATTGGACCTAGCCTAGCAGTCTAAAAACACACATCGCAGGGCTTGACATCAACGCTGTCCGCTTATCAGGGACAAGTGTTAGATTAAAACGCCAATAACGCCAAAACACGATAATGATTCTGCATTAGGCTTAATGGCAACCGAAAGTCCATAATAACGCTAAGTTAAACAAATAAGCGCAGCAAACACTAAATGAGTTAACAGTGTGTTTACAAAGTTGGTTAATAATGCGGTAAAAATGTGAAGTTTTTAATAACATGATACAGTTAAGCAGCATCACATTACGGTTGAAAATTTACAGATTTCATATGACAGTTTACTAAACAAGCAATTAATATTTAGTCACTTACATTTTAGACGCAATGTTATCTGTTTTTGTTGTTTAAGCAGCGAAAATAGTTCAAAGATAACAGCAGAACAATAACGTGTCCGTCTCACTGCAGCAAGTCGTCTCTTAACGTTAAGCGGTGGCGCTATGCTTAGCAAACAACCAAACATTTCCACACTCACTATCGACAAACCAATCAAATACCTTTAAAAAAAAAATATATATATATATATATATATATATATATATATATATATATTAATCAGACCAAACACATTTTTATTTTTATTTAGGAGTTATTTACATATATATACACAAAACAATAACTTTTAATAACAATAGCCTATTGATAAAAAAGTGCATGACATGAAGCTGGTGGACATGTGAAGGCAGACCGCAGGCTCGTACAGGGAGGGCACTAGTGACTCACAGGGCAGGCCCGCTTATTTTGCATAATCTGGTCCCAAGACGGTTCACAAGATGAAAGGGCAACACGCATGCTTGGTTAAAACTGAAAATCTAGTTTCACACATAGATAGTGGTGAAGGGTAATAGCAATAAAATGCTTGCTTTGCTCAACATGGAATACTCGGAGGAGAGGCCAATCCAGAATGAAGACATTTTTTCTGTTTTGTGACGAGTTTTCAATGTTAACTCGTACACTCGGCTGATCACCCTGCCCTTCGACAGCCATCTCACCTCTGTATGAAAGAGTAAATGTGTGTGCTCGGCTCCCATTTCAGTACACAATGCCTCGAAAAGTCTGCTATTAAGTGCACTGCCTTTAATATAGTTCACAACTTTCACAATGTCTCTCATTACTATTTCAAGTTCAGGTTGGATTCCTTTTGATGCCAAAGCTTTGCGATGAATAAAACAATGATTCCAAACGATGTCCTGTCCTGCTGCATCCTTAATGAGTTTGACAACTCCGCTGTGTTTGCCAGTCATGTTGGCCGCTCCGTCGCTGGTGATGCCTTTGTAGTTGGCCCAATCCAGATCACATTTTGTCATGAACGCATTTAACTCTTCAAAAATATGAGCTCCTGACGTGCTAGAAGGCAATGTTAGGCAGCACAGAAGATCTTCAACAAATTCCCCTTGCCAAATGTACCGAACATAAACTAGTAACGTAGCACTTGATGAAACATCGGTGCTCTCATCCAGCTGAATAGCAATTATTGTCACTAAGATGAATTAGTTTGAGCTTTTCAGATACCTTGTCATCCAGAAGTGTATTAACTATGTCTATTGCAGCAGGCGATATTAATCTCTCACACATTGTATATGGCACTTTCTCTTTGGCAATAAGATATGAAACTTTATAAGATGCCAAGTGCAATTTGTGATTTTGTGTTACACTTTTGCTGAGTACCTGAGCGGATGACTGAATTTCTTGAGCCTTTCTCTGAAAAAAAAGTTAGTGGTTTGTCCTTCAGATCGGCATTGCACGTACTTAAATGTCTTTCCAGCTTCACTGGCTTTAAACTTTCATTTGCCAACTTTTCACCGCATATTAAGCACATTGGTATTGCAACATGGGCTGCATCAGAACAGTTGATGAACCCAAACTTCAAAAAATCATCTTTATATGGCCTTACTGCAGATTTTTGTTTTTTCTTTGCTGGGCCGTACTGCTCAGCTGTTCGCATGCCTCGTCTTTGCCGTTTTGACTGAACTGTTGGGTTGTAGGGTTGGACGGCTGACGGAATTGTCTGCTGCTTCGTTTAAATGTGTCTCGGTTTCAGGCCCTCTTTTTCGAAAAAAATCATAAATTGTATGTTTTTGCTTACTCATGTTCACGATAAAATAAAGATGGTCTAGTAATGTCACTGAAGTCTTTGCATCATTTCAAGGGGGAATTTGAAAATGGCTGTGACCCCACGCGCAATTTAATACAGCAAGCTGTGGAGTATATTTTTATTTCGTGTATTTAAAAGATTTTTTCACTGTGCTTTTATTCAAGTGTGTTTTTTTAATTATTATTTTTATAATAAAATTGAATTAATTATTTTTGTAACATTTTTCTGAAATCTTTCTGGCGACCCAGTTTTTAATTTCCGCAGGGTTTGAAAACCACTGGTCTAAAGCGCACGGTCTAAATGGGCGTGTCCAACGCCACTTTTGCTAATTTAACGACTGTAAAATCTCTTATCTCTCTCATCCCCTCTTATCTCTCTAATGCCCTTTAAAAGCCAGTTGCGCTGGGGCTGTGCGTAATCCCTATTTAGATGAAGGACCTTGTAAACTGAAAAACTAAGCGGAGGAAGAAGACCACCAGTTTAGGATTGATGTTAAAAATTTGCTGTTTTCATTTTTTTTTTTTTTTATTAAAACCTTTAAAAGCCTTTTTCTTTCAGTCATAGAAGTACAAATAACAGGCTTTGAATTGCTGTAAATGTATTGATATCCTACATTACTGTAATCTCATAAAATAATTTGCATATATGCAAGGAAAGGTTTGTACTCTAAAAATACAAATAAGAGATAAAGATTTTACAAACGTGCAGAGAGCCGATGCGTTTCAGCACTAGAACAGCGCCATGGGATTTTTTACAAAGCATTATTTAAAATGTTTCTCATTTTACCATATCCACAGGTACAGAGTCATCATATACAATAAATCCGTAAGATAGCATTTAAAAACATTTAAAAATAGATGCATTTGTTTAAAGGTGACATTGAATGATTGAACGGGGTATTTATCCTTGTTCTGTGATGTGACATGTAGACCAAAAAAATTTTGTTTGGGTCTGTAATGCCTTAGAAGCTTCCTAAATACCTCTCTCAAATAACTCTATTAGGGTGGGGAATTTTAAACAAGTGGTTTTGCACCTATTTGGCTCCCCCTACTGGTTTAACTTGCAATCTCATTACTGATTGGCTGACTTTGCTGCCACTCAAAAAATGTAGCCAATTATTTTAAAGTGGAGGGGCAGTTAGATGCCTGTGATGTCATAAGCATCAGTTTTTCAGATTGGGCAGTTTTCTGGCTGACATTTCTAAAAGAGGAATTTCTATGAGACTGAGATGTTTAGCATGTCTAGCACTTTTGTATGTTTGTGAATGCGGGTAGACTACAATTATTCAACAAAGACAAGGTAAAAATGGTTTTTCATTCTCTGTCCCCTTTAAAGCAAATCATTTATTTACTTACCAGGCTGCATGTGAAGCAGCTATTTGCGCCTTCTAACGTCTCATTATTGGTCCTCATTTATGTCCAAGAGACTCAATAATAATCTTTTACATTCAATCCTTTAATCTTTCATATTTAAAAGCGTTTTTGTGCTGCTGCGCATTCATGTATGTGATAAGCAAACCCGCGTTGTCGTCCTGTTTATAGGCGCATATTACTATCTTTAAATACGCTCTTTAAATAACAAAAAAACATATTGCGCCTATATTAGTTGCCTCAAAATAGCAACGCGCCAACAATCCGCCTGAACACACATCGTTTTTTCATACCAGAACGCCCATGGGCGCAAAAGGGGGCGCAAATGCATTTGCTATTTAAACAACGTGGCGCTAAATTTGAAAATTATAATTGGGCAGGGTGGAAACTAGCAAAAGACACTTGCGTTGCGCATTGCGCTACATTGCGCCGGGTTGAAGATAGAGCCCACAGTGTTGTTGAATTGATTACACACATAAAAAACATATTTTCATGTGTCAGACAGAGTTGACAAATGTCAAGTTACTAAATGAGTAAATGTAAATTTTTTATAAAAAGTGGTTAAACAAAAAAACTGTTCCTTTTCATGGTATGATAGATGAGACCAGTGTTCATGAAGATATCCACTTCAAATTAATGTAGTATCGATTTTTTGTTTGTCACTTTTCAAAAGAATCAGTGTTATAAATCTGCTTCTTCATTACCCTTGAGTTTATTTTGAATAACCCAAAAATAAAAACCTGTGCCTGTAAGTAAATTTGAAGCGTAGTGTCCTCATTTACCACAACCATTTCTTTCAACACTGCGCTACAGAAAATCATTTCATAATTGAATTCTTGATCTTCTCTTATTAAAGCAGATCTGTGTGCAGTGATGGTGAAACATCAGAGAGATTGTGTGACAGCAGTTATGAACATGAGTTTGTTTGTGCTGCTGTCAGGTTGGTGTCATAATTTAAATCTGTTTTCACAAGTATATGTGTACACATGCATATATTTAAACATCTTTATTTTAACAGGACTTCTGTGCAGTGCTTCTGGTCTTTGGAGAGAGTATCAGTACATAAACATTAGTATGACATGGACAGATGCTCAGAGTTACTGTAGAGAGAAATACACTGATCTGGCTACTGTAGACTCAATGGATGATGTGAACAGGATGATACATTTAGTGAATGAAACGGATGGGTACAGAGGATCAGTGTGGATTGGACTGCAGAAGGCAGTACAGAGTCGTTGGGTTTGGTCAAATGGTGAAGATAACATTTCACAGTACAATGCATGGGCCACAGGAAGACCTTTTGGACAAGATTGTGTACTTTTTGCCTATAATGTCTGGTACGATTTTCCTTGTCAAAACCAGTATCGCTTTGTGTGCTACAATGGTAAGTAGTCACTTTATTGACTGTTAATATTCTGTCTAACTGCAAAGATCTGAGTCTAGATTTTCTTTGGATCTCTTAATAGACAGCACTGGATACATCAGGATATATGTATGGAAAAACTGGACAGATGCTCAGAGTTACTGCAGACAGTATCACACTGATCTGGCCACCATCCACAACTCTGAAGAGCAGAAGCAACTATATGCAGCTGTTGTAGATCAGTGGGCATGGGTCTGGATCGGTCTGTACTCAGACTCTTGGCAGTGGTCTGATCAGTGGAACCTCACCTTTAGAAACTGGGCAGCAGGACATCCATTCATAAGTTTTGGTGACTGTGCAGCCATGTCAACAATTGAATCTGGGAAATGGGTTCAATACAGCTGTAACCAACAGTACCATTTCATCTGCTATGGAGGTAAGTTTAACAAATTAATTACTTAGTAGCCCAAAAGTCATGGGTATGAAGCCCAGTGAACAAAACTATTTAATAAAGTTGATTTTTAATGCATCTACAACATTTTTAATAATAAAGCCTGCCTAATGCATTAATATCAATTATGTCAAGCAAATAATCACATTTGGTGTGTATTATTGAAATTGACTAATAAATATCAAATTGTATTTCTGTAGAGGACAAGTTTGTAAAAAGACAGATTGTCAGATTAAACTTGGCCCAGGATGAAAAATACAATTTAAATGATCCTTCACTACAGAACGCCACATTGAATGAGGTTTGTCTTTGTCTTAAATACTTTCATTACCTTCATGTTAATATGTTGAATACCCATCATTCAATTTTCAGTCTGCAGTATGTTGCCTGTTCGTAAAACACTCAGTAGTTATATTAACTCTATAGTCAAGAGTCAAGTATAACAACAGTCATGTGATTGGTTGTGCTAGGATCCTCATGAATAATGATCTGGGGTCTCATTTATAAAACTTTGCATATATTTTGTCCTTAAAGTGTGTGTACGCATATAAAGCAGATTTTGGATTTACAAAACAAGGCGTATTCCAGAAACTGCCCGAATTCGCTTTATAAATTCCAGTTAGTGGAAGATGCATCTCCTCCTTGAAAAAACCATATATGGAGCATACAACGGCGAGTTTTACTATGCATATTGTCATCTGCACAAAAAATAAAGCTATTCACAGGCAAGCAGATGAATATAGATTTAACATGCTTAAGGGAGCTACATTAAGTGTTTCCTAATATGAAATCAGAAAATAAGAAAACTAGGACACATAAAATGCATACATTATAAAATGTCCTAAAGCATCACATTAAGTTTTCATCATCTTACTGGTTATAACGTTTATTGTAGTGATGTAGACACTTCGATTTTTCTGTTATTTTGCCAAACAAAGTTTCTAAAAGACAAAGTGCTACTCACAGGCTTTAAGACAGTGTTGTCTACATTTAATTTAATGTAAATTAAATCACAGTGGAGGAGGGGCGGGACATTACCACAACAACCAACCGGCTAACAGCTGAAGTATTAGGGCTACCAAAGCACTCAGCTGAAAAACAGTTGGCATTCTGTGTCCTCCAGGCGTTTTCAGCCAAGTTTAAAAGTTTTGGTGTGCATGCCCCCTTATAGGGGAAAAAATCCTTGGGAGAAAAAACCCTTGAAAGACAGCCAGACACATAGTACATAATATATCCTCTATAGCAGGGTCAAAATCATTTAGGCTAAGGACCGAATCCGAAAAAATGTCCCCTTATGAGGGCCAAACTTTATCAAGCTGACATTAAGCAAACAAACTGAAATACAGCTAGGCCACAAACTGCTCATAAGTAAATAACTGAATTTACCTACTTGAATAAGTCCTCTTTAAATGAACATGAACACAGTAATAAATAAAATCATTAACTTTCCTTTGCAAATAAATAGGCCTGGCAAACTCAATTCCTTTAAAGGATCCGGGTTATTGTGAGTCACTCACTAAAGTGATCCGGGTTGTGTGAGTCACTTGAGTCAGTATTGCTAAATCGCCAAGGAAACTCAGTACAGACCCACTTGTAACTGGCTGATCCACGCGACTCGAGATTTTTAGAGCCGGAAACATTGCAGACTCACAGACCATGGGACTCATGAGACTTCACTCGGTCTACACATCCACTAACCGGTTAGTGGATCTATAGAGCGACTAGTCTCCTCAAAAGCAAATCCACAACAAAAGCCTTTCACTTTTGAAATAACATGCTTATAGGTTTTAGGTTTGGTGTGTATGGTCGACCATTTAAAAAATAGGCCTAATAATAATAGCATAATAATATAGAGAAAATATAGAAAAAAACTGTCCTGATTATGTAGCCACCCGAGCCGGAGAGTCTCGAGTCTGCAATGTTTCCGGCAGATCTGAGAATCTGCAGTGTTTCCGGCTCTGATTCGAGAGACAGGTCAGGTCGCGCGGATCAGCCGGTTACGAGTTGAGAGATTCTTGAGTCAGAGCAGATTCACATGTCTCTCGAGTCCGCATTGTTTCCGGCTCGGAGTGAGAATCTCGGGTCAGTTCGCGGCTCGCGCAGATCAGCAGGTCTTTCGAGTTTGCAATGTTTCCGGCTCTGAGTGAGCATCTCGGGTCAGTTCTCGCGCAGATCAGCCGGTTACAGGTGGATCTGTAGAGCGAGCGAAGTCTCATTAATAATGTTGAAAGAGGTTTGTGTGTGTGGTGGCGCTGTTTATGGTTTTACATTGAATTGTGGTAGGACTCAACTGATCCGGGTTAATGATACTAGAGACTCGCGACTCATGAGTTAATTTAAAGATCCGGGTGAAAGATCCGAGTGAGTCATGACTCGAACAGGTCTACAAATAAACATTTTAAACAATAATGAGTACAGTTAATTAGCTAAGGCAAGGGCGTAAATTTCATTTTGACATTGGTGGTACTTAAATAATGTCATTACCTTATTCTTGGGTGTCATTTATTAAAGTTACACATGTACTATAATGATTAACTACTGTAGTTCGCTATTATTTTGTTGTTGGTGCTTTCTTTAGTAAAACTACATACAGACAGCTCAGTGTGCACTATACTGTAGTGTTAATTTTGTCACCTATATTTAATTTAGTCTTAGTCCTGTGCCAAATGTCCTTGTTAGTTTTAGTCATATTCAGTCATTCACATATCTTTTTTTTTGTCAAGTTTTAGTCGACTAAGTGTCGTCATTTTAGTCTAGTTTTAGTCAAAAGTAAACTCAATATATCTCCCAAGTTTAAGTTAAAAGGCTGGCAACAACAGGAGTTTGAGACCTGTACTAACTTGAGCAACAGCGCAACTCATTCAGTTTATTTTAAGGCGTAACCTAACGGCTGAATATTCTATCTCTAATAGACGATTGTAGACAAAAATGAAGAGAGATTTTATCTTAGTTTTTATTTTAAGCAAAATATTTTAGTCTAGGCTTTTTCGTCAACAATAATGCATGTTAATTTCGTTTTAGTCAGCGTTTTTGGACATCGGTGCAGTCTTGTCATCGTCTCGTCTTAGTCATGGAAAAATAAAAAGGTCGTCTGACGAAATGAACACTACTATACTGTAACAAGTTTGCAACTCAGGTTAATATGGGATTGTCATGGAAAACACTGTCCCTGAATCATTATGTAACACAAAGTGTCCCGTATTTTGGGCTAAACTGTTAATATAAGAATGCTTTCTTCCTCACTCACTTACCGGTAGCCTGCCTGCATAATCATTCACATTGCGTCATGTTCAGACTAAGCTTTGCCGCTTTCTTACAAGCGGATGGAGCTTATGTCACACCTGCATCACAGGTTTAGCACGTAAAGACAAAACCAATCATAATGTGACGTAGGTTAGGGGGGCGGGACTCAAGAAAGTTAAGCCAGTTTAAGTCATATTACGATGTGAGTTACCGAGGCGGGACTCATTGCAGAGTTTCTCATTTAATGATTCCTGAAACACTGAATACATTCATGTTAAATATATATATTAGAGCCGGGACTTTAACGCGTTAATTAAGATTAATTAATTACACAAAAAATAACGCGTACACATTTTTATCGCACTTATTTTTACAGCGGAACATTTCTCATTGGATGAGTTTCGGCGGACCGATTATACTGAAGCACCAACTAGCGTTCATGACTTTAGACAACAAAGTGAACATGAACGAAGAAGCTGATGAGATCGCTTTGGTTGGCCCCGTGGATGGGACATTTTTTTATAAAAAACGAACGGATGGAAGCGTCGATAAGAGCATGGTTGTGTGTAATCTATGCAAAAAGGAATTCACATATCACCCACAGCACATCGAGCCTCAAGTATCATCTCATTGCAAAACATATAGCAGCTAGCGTGGACGTTAGCCCGACTCCGGGTACAACGACTTGGTTGAACAAAAATAAACAATATTTTGTTGCTTAAGCTTATGTATTCAGTCATTATTCGTGATATACTAAAAATCCATGTGAAAAAATAACTTCTTAATGTTCTCAGGTCAAATATTTATATGTGATTAATTTCGATTAATTAATTACAAAGCCTCTAATTAATTAGATAAATTTTTTTAATCGAGTCCCAGCCCTATATATATATATATATATATATATATATATATATATATATATATATATATATATATATATATATATATATATATATATATATAATACCTGGGCAAATGACTAATCTTCTGTTAGATTTTACCGTTAAACAACTTAACATTTCCATTCATGATCCACCGTGTCAATGACATGAAAAATGGTGATTCGAGTTCCGCCTGAATGTTGACGCATGCGCACTTTACTGTGCCAAAGCTCAAATTTAAGAGTATATTTTACTTTTTTAAGTGTTACTAATAGATAACGTAGGTCGAATGTACCATTATTTTGTATTTTACTTGCTAGCTAACTATAACTTTTTTCATGGGTAGTATTTAACACCCTCCCGAGTAATTTTTACAGTGTAGCTCAAACAGGAAATCTGCAGTTTGTGCGGTGGCCTGATCGTCTGTAGATAGTAGCTAGGACGAAAGAAAGCTGTTTCTTGTGATAAGTCAGTTCAAATGAAGTACATTTTTGTTAAGATTTATGATTTACTTTGAATATCTTATTACAGATTGTAGCAGCACCACCCCCTCTACACTTTAAGCGAGGTTTGTGCTTATAATAATAGTCTTGTGGGGTGGATTCATTCAAACTAATGTAATCGTTTTAAGTCAGGTTTCTGTTAAGCAAAGCACATCCAAGTTTTGGTCTGTAATGATTTTTGATTATAGGTTCTTTATTGGTAAGCGATCTAAAGTTAACTCTCTGGGGTCGACCGCAGGCGCCGCAAACTCTTTATTTTTCAATCACTCTGCAAAGAGACTTGGATTACTCTGCTGATTTTGGACATACAGATATGGGCCCGGTTCCATGATAACGCTCACTCTTAGCGCACTTACTGAGATGTATATGTGTGCATTTATGTAATGTATCTTTATTGTTCTTTATGATAATTCAATTATTTTTACAGACTGAATCATATTATATGTATAATATATATGTATTATGTATGCAAACATAACTTTTTAAAACAAACAGTATAATGTAATAATATGTTAAAAGACATACCCTAGTATAAAACTGTCAAATGTATGAAATATTTAAATACATTGTATTATAGAATACATGATATTATTGCTTTTTAGTATAACCAATTTAAACCTTTAATCTTTCTAAATAAATTATAAATGTAACATGATGAAAACGATATATACATAGAGGAAACGAGGAAACAGACTTCGATGGGGAACAAACACCGGCGCCGTCTTTTATTCATTAGTTCTGATACCAAATAAAGTCAACTGCATAAATAGTCCTGTATCCATTGCAAACATATTTTATTATAAGTCTTAAAATGTTCGTAACATAAAATCATTGTCAACATAGTTTGACTTATACTGCGCTGATTTTTAAAGACTTCTGCAGAGTGGTGGCAATAGCGTTTTGCACTCAAACAACACTAAGACAGTGCTTGCGAATGGTGCAGACCAACCTTACGAAAATGTGACTTACAGAAGATAGACTTAGCGTACGAACGTTTTGGGAATCGTGCCATAGAGTTAAGAGAGAGGTTAAGGAATAGGTTAAGAACTACTTAGCGATAAGAACGTTTTGGGGAACCGGGCCATGATTTATACATAATTTAAAACATTAAAGTTTCTAGTTTTTTTCTGTCCACTCCCAATAAAAACACAATGTTGTTCTTTTAGCAAAATTAAGAAAATAAACATAAGGCACGTTTTGTTCTCTCTCCCTCAGTGAAGTCCTTTCAGAAACGCTTTAGAAAAAATAACTGTAACTTAACAAATAAATTGTCATACAAACAAAAGATACATGTCTAAATAATGCTTGAAATGTCTACTTTTAAATGATGTGAGTGAAATAAAAAACAAATATTCTCATTTTGTGTAAACTGTATTAGAAGGAGAATACAGTAAATTCGTAGGTTAGCATTTAAAAAAACATTTAAAAAAAGATGCATTTGTTTAAAGCAAAGCATTTATTTACTTACCAGGCTACAGGTGAAGCAGCTTTTTACGTTTTACCTTTTTAGTTGCCTCCAAATAGCAATGCGTCAACAATGCGCCTGAACACACTTAATTTTCAGTCCAGATAGCCCATGGGCGCAAATGCATTTGCTATTTAAACAACATGTCCCTAAATGTGAAAATTATGAAAATTATCATTGCGCCGGGTTGAAACTAGCAAAGACACTTGCATCGCGCATTGCGCCGGGTGTATGATAGAGCCCATTATGTTTTTAAGCAACTGAAAAAAGCACAAATGTCAGTGCAGGTCAAAACTTCTCCAGGGCCCTAAAAACCCCTTAGACCCCAGAGGGTTAAGAAGATCAAATTTTAACATTTGTTGATATATTGTTTTATAATTTTATAAAAGTAAGATTTGTTCGATATGAGGTAAATGGTGCTCTGTATTTGTTTGGCACAGACACGGTCAAAATGTATTGCTTACGCACATTTAATATACATTTTGTGCGTACACATGCTTTATAAATGAGGCCCCTGGGTTAATAATTTAAGGGTTTCAGTCTAGTAAACAGCTTTTGATGTGTTTAAACTGTCATGCATCTAAGGGCTTAAAACAGCAACACAGCACCTTTAATACATATCAACCAATAATTAAACACACAGGATAATTCTCTTTATATCAAAATTTCTAAGGGTATTTTGGTCCCAAAATGTGTCTGGGGCCTTCTTTAGAGACTGATCTTGTCCAATTTAGTAACACCTTAGCAACTGCCTAGAAACCACCCACAACTCCTAGCATTGTGTGAATTTTGCAAAGATATGCATCATTTTCCTTTAATGTAAATTTTTTTTTTATTGTTGTTTTAATTGAGGAGTACTATGAATGATATAAAGCCTATAAATAAACTATAATTAATAGTGTTTTTTTTTTATTCTTTCTGGCCTTTAAGATACGTGAAAAGCTTAAGGCCTTGGGGCTTAAAGGCTTTAAGAGCATAAACTGGAGAAAGGATGAAGCTGGACAGATTTCTCATCTGACTGGCAAACGCACAGCAAATCGAAATTACAAATGTAATATGAACTAATTGTAAATGTACTTCTTAAAATTGAACTTTAAACTATACTCCAATAATAATATTACAAAAAAGTCACATAATTTTGTTTTAACTGTGCTCAAGTTTATAAGCAAAACAATATTTCTTTTCACTAATGCAGAAATGTGACAATGATATCATTTAAATGCTAGAATACTTCTCCTTTTTTCTAACATGCTTAATATCTTTAAAAATACAAGGTATAGTTATAATTTTATGCATATAGAATGGGGGTGTGCTGTGGAGTCAATATTTGTATCTGTATTTGTATTTGGACGGAATCAGAAGTGGTGGGGCTTAAACCGGAAGTTTTCAAATTACAAGAAAATGGCATTTTAAATGCAAATTTGCTTTCTAAAAAATCATAAAAAATACAAAATGTTAATAAAATACAATTAACTTGATTCTTGTTACTAATACAGTAAACACACTTCTCATTTTCAAAGCCCCATATAGCTTGAGTCTAAGTCCTATGCATCACTGTATTGCAGCTCGTTAAACTAACAAACTTGAGAGTGCGGACAATACTGTACATCACATTTAAGCATTTATTTACTCACCGGCTGTGAGTCTCAAACCAGCAATTCTCGGGTTACAAGCCTGACCTAACCACAAACAAGAAAAAAAAAAGAATTTACAAACGTGCGGAGAGCCGAAGCATTTCAGCACTCGGACAGTGCCATGGGATTTTTAAAAAGCATTACTGAAAATGTTTCTCATCTCACCATATCCACAGGGTATCATTAAAAAAAACATTTAAAAATAGATGCATTTGTTTAAAGCAAAGCATTTATTTAGTTAGCAGGCTACTGATAAGTAATTAAACATCTAAAACTATCTTTATTTGTACGTTTTCTGAAAGGGCATCCGAAATGCTTAACCTAATACTACAAAGATGCGCGTCCATCCACATGCACGTTTGACCTTTTGGTTTCGATTTTAAAACATGCAATAATTTGAAAATAAAATGCAGGACTTGCAGGCAATACGTTCGCAATAATTAATGTGAAATTGCCCCGATTGTCAGTGAACTACGGAATTGTCTAGTAAATGGTACTCCATCTTGGGTTTTGGGGCCCTAGGCGAGACCTTGAAAATGGTGTAACACCCCACTGGTGTAAAAAAAATTCATAGCAATGTAATTTTGACAAGTGAAATTAAAACAGACAAAAATTAAAATGTATATATTTAAGTGTAGAAGTTTTTATTAAGTGAAACATATTAAGCAATGTTGTTAGTGCAACAACGGTAGTGCATCAGAACTACAGTACTGTATGTGTCAATACAAATATCATGAATATTAATACAAAATAATTACTATATGATGATACAGTATTCTGTATACTGTTTTTGAACCCTACTATAGTATATGTTTAGTATCTAAGAATTTTACTATACAGTTCACTGCAGTAAATGATATAGTATAATAGTTTTTATTTAATGTGGGTTAGTTTAGAAAGGGTGATGGACATTTTTCTAATGTTTTTAAATTAGCATAGGCATTAAACAATGTAAAGCAGAAAAAACCTTTACCTTGTGATTGCTTTTCTTTCTCTGCTTTCCTCTTTTTCTCTTCAGCTCCTAAAAGGTATCGTTTTAATGCCATAGTTTGCCAAAGCCTACCTCCGCAACCTCACTAAAATAAGTATTTTTTGTATCTTTATTTAAAGATGTAACGTAAACATTGCATTGTCATACGATACTACATTACCCATAATCCAGAACGTTTCATTTGCAAGCATGCGCAATGAGACACACCTCGGCAAGGGCCATCACGTCATTACATTTATGCAAATTAGCCCGCTCTGTTCTTATTTTGTAATGTTTTATGTCTTTACTTATGCTAAGGTTTTGTATTTATTATCATTTTACTGTAGATTGTTGTGTGGGGAATTTATCCTGTTGTTAAATCCCTGTGGTTTTTTTCACCTACCGTCTTTGTGATCCCTATTTTAATCGCATGCAACGACAAAATATTTATGCAAAAAAAAATATAGATAGAATGAATTTTTCTCTTTTTTTGTTTGTTTGTTTATTGTTTGTTTGAAAGCAGAGGGTTTCTTCTTTCATTTGATGTATTTACATAATATATATGTTTATATTTTTTTCCTGGAAGGCGTTTTTTTGTGAAACTTCTGTGAAAATCGCAAAAAAATGCTTGATGGCAACTTAAAAAAAAATACTGACAGGTATGTTAAACACGCATTTCAGTTTGGGACTAAGATAGCTCAACATGTTAAAAAAACAGAACATGTTGTGCTTTGTGCTAGTGTAATGCAAACTCCTCATGTGCCTGAGGAAAAATCTAATGGAAATGGAGCATGAATTTGCATTCTTTGAAGCAAAACAAACCACAGAAGGGATTAAGTCTTATTAAATAAATCCACAGCCTTACAGCAGGCATGTGGAAACATAATCAAATACAGTGCACAATAAAAAGACATTTTCAAGGAGGAGTCTAAATTGGAAATGATGCCTGTGTATTGTGTATGCACAAATTGAATTGAATTGTGTGTTTGTGAAAAGTTTTAAAATGCTAAAACCTTTTGTGCGTAAACACATTCTTATAGACCTAGAGTGTCTCAGGCACACAAAAATGCACAGTCATCCTGAATTACATGGACACTGACAGTGGGGAAACAAAATAATTTTTTAAAGGTGCACTCGGTAACTACATTTACATGGAAACCTTTTGTCGCAATCAAAATTAAATTATTCAGATAAGTCGTAAGATAGCATTTACATTAACATTTAATAATGTGACCGGACTGATGTGCGTGTTCATGGCACAAGGTTCAAATAGGATTTGATATTGTTGAAATGCACATGAGCTTCTCACTTTTTTCAAGATGTGCATACTAGCACATATGTACTAACTGCTTGGACTTGACACATTTGTTATTTTTAATTACTTTGTCAATTTTATCTATGTTTTTAAACACATCTTTAATGGACAGTCTTTGAATTAAAGAAATTTAAAACATGTCTGATATGTTATTTTGATTTTCTTTATTTAGATTCTGCTAAGTAATTATAAGTGTTTTGGTTTAGTGGACACACTTAGTATGTGGCATGACATCAGTAATGCTCATTTACATAGACACATTTTAATACACAAACACAGAGCCCTATACAGTGGCCAGTGATGTAAAACAATTCTTCAATGTAAATAAGCTATTTGAATTTTAAATTGAAATCACATTATTGAACATTTTGTGATGTAGACTGACCTTTTAATGTTCATCTCATTTTAAAACTTGTTTCCAACAATAATAGAAGTACAATATAATTTACTTTACATCCAGAAATATACTTTTTTTTCACGGGGCATAACAAAAGTGGGGGCGTGTCGGGGATCTTTTTTAGAAAACCAGGATGCTTGATTCATGTTTCATGTTGTATGTATACATTTTTAACTATGGCGACCAAAGAAAATGGGAAAATAGTTAATGTGCATAATTTATTTTATGATGCAATGCATGCTGTGAGTCATGATTAGGCTTGTTCGACTTTATGTGGCGGCGATAGAACTGACAGGCGGATGACGTCAAAGTACCACGAGAGCGAGACGAAAATTAGACTTGTATGATTTCTCGAATCATTCTGGCAGTACTTTGACATAATCCAGCTGTCGGTTCTTGCGGCGCCGCATGAAGTCGAACAAGCCCACAGAGTTCGTACTATGCTGATACCCAGCATGCATGGTAGCATGAAACTTTTCATTTGATTTTCACAATTGGGGCAGGACTTGTATGTGGCACACAATGCATCCAATTAAATGGGAAGACAGACTAGAATTATACCATCATGTAAAAGAAGAAAGGGGGATAGACACTCAAAAAAGCCAGTGTACAAGGCAGGTTGACAGAGCGATAGAGAGAGATGGATGTTAATGTAAGTGCGTTGGGAGAAATTTAAAGGATAATTCCGGTATTTAACACTTTGAGTCTCATTTCTGGTTTGTTTTGGATGAACTACAGTGATGGACAATGACAATTTTGACAATGGGTCGTGTCTTGACTTTTTGACTTGTTTAGAAGCGTCTCTTGACAGCTTCAGAATGGAAGTCAAGGGCCATGCACAAACATGTCATTAAAACAACACTTTACGTTCATTTTCAAAACTGTGCTACTCACTGTGTAGTGGTGTTCGTTGATGATAAAAAACAAGTAGTGTAGCAAAATACCATTTCTGTCTGGTTTTTATTTTGCATTTTGTTAATTTCATTGACTTCTCTTGGAAGACTCATTGCTCGCTGATATATCACTCTGCTGCCGGAAACGGAAAAGGGGTCTGTTTACATGTGGTTGTAGTTTTTTCGCTCGGTTTCTCTCAGAAGGCTCAGAAGGACATTTTTCCAATATTTGATGGCTCAGTGACCAGCCTTAGGTTTGAAGTTGAGCTCGATTGTGACTGTCTATACGCTAGACACCGAGTTCCATTTAGCGTCCTTATACGGCAAAGTGGTTGTCGCCATCAAGTGAAAAAATAGATCCACTATAGCAAATAACACAGATCAAAACCATACATTGCACCGATATTTTTGTTTTTAACCATCAACAAACACCACAAACCACTCGGTGAGTAGTACAGTTTTGAAAATGAACGTTAAGTGTTGTTTTAATGACATGTTTGTGCATGGCCCTTGACTTCCATTCTGAAGCAGTCAAGAGACGCTTCTAAACGAGTCAAAAAGTAAAGACACAACCCATTGTCAAAATATCAGTGTCCATCACTGTAGTTCATCCAAAACAAACCAGAAATGAGACTCAAAGTGTTAAATACCGGAATTATCCTTTAAGGCATTTACAAAAAGAAGAAGAAAGTCATGAGTGAAAACCGAAAAATTTTGCCTTTATTTGGTTTGTTTGCTGTGGTTCTGTGTTCATTGTTCAGTTGTGTAATTAAAGTTTTATTATAATGCTAAATAATAGTAACTGTATGTTTTGTTCTAACAAAAAACTCATAAAAGCCTTATTTTTATAAAAAAAACTATTGATACAAAAATTGCATACCAACACAAAAACCATTCACAATTGCTAAACTGGGCTAAAAAATAAATCTCCCGGTGATACTAATGCTGCATTCCAGGCAGGATGTAAACCCGTGAGTTACGACTTCAAAACCACGACTCACGACCCTATGCGTTCCAGGCAGCCTGTAACTCGTGTTTTTACAACCTTCTACCGGTGAAAGTGCACTGGAACGGCAGTCAAACCCGTGACTTCCCACCCGTGAACTCGTACTAGATCGATGTACTCCCAGTTCAGAGTCGTGAGTCGTGGTTTTGAAGTCGTAAGTTACGGGTTACAGGTTGCCTGGAACGCAGCATAAGAGCCAGAAGTGCAGAATCTATGAAAAGAGTCTGACTGCCCATCACTAATGTCATAATCAATGATCTTTATAAATGACTGGATTGCGCATAGAACACATAACGTGACAGCTTGAGGTGAAGCCAGTGCAGAGTTTGAGCGGCCATCTTGGTATACCCAACCGGCAGAGGGCATCATTGACTTCCATTCAAAATCATGATCTAATTTCACCCGCTTTACAGCGTATCAGTCACACAAGGTTAATTTTTAAGATATGAGTACGTAAAATAATAGTTAATTCTGCTGTATTCTGTTAATGACATGGGTATAAATAACGTTTTTTTGACATTCAGCTACACGGTCAGCGTTATTTCTCTGAATAAGTTTAGGTAACTTGTAAAGATAACATAATTACAAAACCATTAAATTATTGCGTGCACATATAGTACAAAGCATGATTATTTATTTAGATTTCAGAATAAGCACGTTTGTCATTTATACTAAATATGCTGCGGTCTGTCTGCTGATCTGATACTGCATCAAAGATGAATGTATATTAACTGTTTAAAAAGCAAAATGTACAACGTTCAGTAAATAACTATGTACATGCTTAGGACGTTTGCGTTGTAATAATGTACAGGGAGACTTCAGACATAAAAACAGAGACTAGTAAAGTCATGTTTTATCATTATCTGATCACGTCCATTGATTTAATAGAATATTTGGGTATACCAGCATGGCGGCGCGGGGGCCTCACAGTTGTGACGTCATGCACAATCCAGTCATTTATATAGATCAGTGATCATAATCCTATTCTGTGTTTCCCTAGTCTTGTCTTTTATTTTGAAGTTCTGTCTGTGTCTTCCATTTTTGTAGTCCTGAGTAGTTATTTTGCTCATTGGTCTGTGTGCTGATTGTTCCCCAGGTGTGTCTTGTTCTCCCTGATTAGTCTGTGTATTTAAATGTGAATGTAATGTGTTTATTCCTGTCAGAGGTGTAAAGAGTAGCTGAAAGCCATACTTGAGTAAAAGTACAGATACCTTACTGTAAAAATTACGCCACTACAAGCTACAAGTCACCAATTTAAATACGACTTGAGTAAAAGTCTTAAAGTAACCCAATTTAAAGTACTTAAGTATTTTACTCATACTGAATGTTGGCTCAAAGATGCACTAGTCCTCAACACAAAGATATATTGTAGGTCATTGAAAAACAAGAAAGTTTATTTCTGAGGTTTATTTCCTAATATAGAAAAGAAATCAAACACCTCAAACTTTTGACCTGGCAGCACAAACACAGATTAAACATAGTCACATTCTTTTGACTATAATTTTATTTAATTTGTCATATTTTTGTCATCTGATTTGATTTAGTTTTAGTCTAGTTTTATTCAACTACATGCCATGAGATTTTAGCCTACAACATCTACATTAAATTTAAACCCATTTAATTTTAGTCTAGTGTCATTGTGTACTTGAATGTGCCATGCTGACAAATATATAGTCTAACTGTTGTGATATAAATATTACGTAACACTTTACAATAAGGTTAATTAGTTAACATTAGTTAGCTACATTAGTTAACATGAACTTACTGCACTTATACAGCATTTATTGATCTTTGTTAATGTTAATTTCAACAATTACTAATACTTTATTAAAATCTTGTTAACATTAGTTAAAACCAATAAAACTGGTGAAGGTTTAGAAGAAGTTTTGAAACACCTGGTTAGTGATGGCCAATTGAGCCTTCCTGAACTACTGAGGCTTTCCAGCCCATTGGTTTGCCAAAAGGTTAATTTACCCGAAGCCTCATGAAACAGTGTGTTCTCTAGTGACACCTGCTGTGCAAAGCAATGTATCGCACACAAATCTATTCATTCTGAGCAACCAAATTGTCATGGTGTGGGCTTTTTCTATTGCCTGTGTATTAAATAAAGTATTTTACTTTGCTTGTGTTAACCTATGTACACACAACTCACACATACACAACTTTGTGTTCAACTATTCAGTAGTTCCCTTTCAGTCGGTCACTACGACGTCACGTCGTGACCGACGAATTGGGAATTGGGAACTCGCTTAGAGAGACCAATCTGCTTCGTATACTACTAAAACGCCAATGAACTTGGCATTGAGATATTTGCATAATGCTGGCGCCGCCCCGCCAGGTGCCTTTATAAGCAGCAGGTGCAAATAGGGAAAATAGCTTTTTCGCTTCGAAAGCCGGCTTTATCTGCTACTGAGAAGCTACTTTACTCTGTTGGGATTTGATTGCTGAAGTTGGTTGAACTAGCAGTATCACAGCGGACGCTTCGCTTATTCCACGGCTCTACATCTGTTTATTGTTTTGAGTTTAGTGTGTGCGTTGCCTTCCTGTGCGCTCATCAACTAAGCATCTGAGTGAATTTCCCTAAAAGAGTGATACGAGAGAGCTTTGTGCCTTGTTAAAGGCAGCCACTCTCTCGTATATGCGGAGATCAGCGTCCTTTTCAGGATAGCTTTTCGCCGTGCGATCTTGGATGCGAGAAGTATAAGGGTTCCAGTGACGGTCACGAGCGCTGTCTTCGTGCTCAGGCATCGAGCACTCCGGGGCTGCGTTCGTGGAGAGTTTCTGTTCTCTCTGTGAGAGCATAACCCTCTTGGATTGCGGAGACGACTGTCGTTTCTACGGGAACGCTGTCCGCGCCTTTGCAGTGCTGACGCCGCCATGGTGCGGCTGTCAAGCGCTCGCAGGGCGCCCTTCGCGTCACTACGCTGAGTAGGACGGAGGATGCGTCCTCCACCTACCGGCCTTCTCATCCTCAGCCGGTTGAGGCTCCGGTGGAGACTGCAGAGTCGTGTTCTACGATGTCTGCCGAATCCATTGGACCTCCTTCTGGTCCCGTCACTTCTGCAGCATCAGAGGGGTGTCCATTTTTCCTCCGAGGCAGAGTCGTTCCGGAGATGGCGGCCGTGCCCGCGAGCGGCGGAGACGGTAGAGTTGGAAAGGTTAACCCCTCTCCGCCCGAACCGTCCCGCCCACATGATTGGTACTTCGGAGCTGCTCGGGCCTCTCGGTCCTCTCCTCCTGTGCCTTTCTTTCCCGACGGCACGAAGAGCTGACGTGATTTGCGGCCGTCCGGCCGTTCAGCTTCACCCCTCACCTCCCTCACCAACGGAGCCGCTAAGGGCGGGGACCCCTTCAGTGGAGCGGGATGCGTTCCTGGAGGGACCACCCAACCCTTCCCTCCCGTGTTTGTAGACAGTCGTCCGGTCACGGACGCTGCCCATCAGGCATGCCGGAGAGGCGGCTTCGGCCCTGCACGCAATAACGTTGCTGCAGGCTCACCAAGGATTTACGAGGGAGGCCGCGACCTTCAGTCGTGCGATGTCCACCACAGTGGTTCAAGATCGCCACCTTTGGCTGTGTCTGGCTGACATGACGGACGCAGGCGAGAACAATTTCTTTAATGCTCCTGTCTCACAGACCGGCCTCTTCGGCGAGGCCGTGGAGTCGTACAGCTCCGCTGCGCAGACTGAGGCGATCTCCTAGGTCATGCCCCGGCGAAGGAAAGCTGCCCTTGGTCCGCCACGCCGGCTCCTCAGTCTGCCTCTCGCCGCCGGCGTCCTGCGGCGACCACCTCCGTTCCCCTCCTCGGACCCCATCTCGGCAGCGCAGGGGAACCGGTCGTCAGCAGCTCGCCCCGCCCGCTTAGCCGCTTCCCGTGAAATTCGGGAGTTTAAGTGGCCAGTGAAGGGCGACCCGGATTGGCAGAGGATCACTCTTCAGGAGATGGAGCTCCTTCCCCCGATAGAGGGTCGGGTGGAAAATCCTTGGTTTACATATGTTCCACCGGCTGTTTCGCCGGTACCCACTTAACCACACATAAGAGTGCATTCCTCTTCCCTCTCTAGGTCTCCGGAGGATCGAGAGAGCCGTGAGCGGGTACACACCAGCTCCCCTACCTCTCCTCTATCGCCAGCGGGTGACCTGAGGAGTCCGAGCTCTCCGCTGAGGAGACCGGACCACCAGCACCCTCATCGGAGTCTGCGCTCTCCGTAGAGGAGACCAGATGACCGTTACCCTCAGCGGGCTCAGGTCAGTGTCACACACACATACTGTAGATGTTTATGCTGTCACAGCAGACGCACCGGCAGTCCCACCTGTCTCGCTTCGCTGCCCCACCGCGGGTACTTCGGTAGGGTCGTTATTTCTCCTCGTACGGTGCCTGGGTGCTTGGCTTCAGTTCCCAGCCCGTTTCGTTGGGTTTTACGCACGATCCGCCTCGGTTACGAATCCGGCACACCCCCAAAATTCGGGCTTTCGTTTCACTGTAGTGAAAGCGTCCGATGCACATGTACTGCGTGCAAAAATCGATATCCTGTTGGCGAAGGATGTTCGAGCCGGTCCCTCTTACCGAGATGATGATGATGATAGGGTTTTTCCAGCCTTTATCTCATAGTACCCAAAATACGCGGCGGGTTACGATCGATTTGATTTACGCACCGGCTCTACGAAGGTGTTCTTTTTGGATGATAACGCCGAGGCTCGTATTTCAATATTCAGATCGGTTTGCAGCCTTAGACCTGTAAGACATGTACTTATGTGTCCATCTCCCCTCGCTTTAGACCGTTTTTTCGCTCTGCGTCGTGGGGTGGGCATATTAATACTAAGTACACCATTCGAGCTGTCTCTCTCTCTCTCCGTGTCTCCATGTGTAGTCACGGCATTAAGATGTCAGAGAGAGAGCGTTGTTCGCATTCTGCTTTTTCTACGTCGACTTATAATAGCCCGTTCTTGGCAGACGTGCGCGAACACAGAGAGTTAATGCTTCGGCATCTCGCTCGTTTAAGTCTTCAGGTCGTCTGGGAAAGAGCAACTTTGCCCCGTGCAGAGGATCCTTTTTCTCAGTATGGAAATAAGACTCGATCGACTAATTGGCGTGTTTAACAAGAGCGCGCAACCAGTCAGTTCTGACTTGCCTCGGTTTAATTCGAGGGAAGTACGCGGTCCCTCTGAAACAATTTCAGAAGCTCCTGGACATATGACAGCATGCTGCGGCTGTGACGCCGCCCGAGCTGCTTCATATGAGACCGCTTCAGCATTGGCTTACGATCGAGTCTCGAGGAGAGCGTGGCACACCGACATACACCGTGTAAACATTGCACCTGCGTGTCATTTAAATTTTTCCCTGTGGTAGACCCGGCATTTCCGATAGAAGATATGCCCCTGAGGGGTCTCCTGGCATTCTGTATATTGCAATGCCCTCAGCACGGGATGATCCGCCACGTATGACGGGCTTGCAGTCTCAGGGGTGTGCATAGCACCCCAACTGCCGCGAGCGGTGCGCTGTATATCTGGGACTTGTACGCTCCGCTATGGAGATGCGAGGGAAGGATGTATTAGCCGACACCAATAACATTGCGACTGTTGCGTTATTTACCGTTAAGGCGGTTTTGCGCTCTCGTCACCTGTCGCATCTCGCTCGTCATCTCCTCCTTTGGAGTCAGAAGCATCTGAGGTCCCTTCGTGCCATTTACATCCCGGGTTCGCTCAATACAGCGGACGCGCTTCCCGAGCTGCGCCCCCGGCGAATGGCGACTCCACCTCCAGACGGTCCAGCTAATTTGGAAGAAGTTCGGTTGTGCGTAGATAGATCTGTTTGCGTCGCCGGACGATACCCACTGTCGCCTATTTTATTCACTAACCGAGGGCAGCCTCGGCGTGGATGCGTTGGCACACAGCTGGCCGCGGGGGGTGCGTAAATACGCATTCCTTCCAGTGAGCTTTATTGCGCAGACACTGTGCAAAGTCAGGCAGGACGAGGAGAGCCTTTTATTAGTCGCCCCGTACTGGATTGGGTTTCAGAGTTAATGCTCCTCGCGACAGCCCCTCCCTGACGATTTCCCCTGAGGAAAGACTTTCTTTCTCAAGGAAGGGGCACATTATGGCACCCGCGCCCCGACCTGTGGGATTTCCATGTATGGTCGTTGAGCGCGCGCAAGGTTTAGGTGATTTATCGCAAACGGTATCTAACACCATCGACGCGGTTCGAGCACCGTCCACAAGACGGGCTTACGCGCTTAAAGAAACCTTTCTCGTCACCCGGTGCTCTTCGCAACGCGAGGACCCCAGAGAATGCCCATTAACATTGTGCTTTTATATCTTTAACATAGGTTAGATGGTAGGCTGTCCCTCCGCCATTAAAGTTGATATCGCCGCTATTTCTGCTCATCACTCTCTTATCAACGGCAGATCAGTTGGCCAGCATGATTTAATTATTACATTTAAGAGGCGCTCGCAGGCTAAACCCCTCGCGCCCTCCCTCTTTCCTCCTGAGACCTGTCCATGGTGCTGAAGCCTTCAGGTCTCCCTTTTTGAGCCTTTGCAGTCTACGAGTCTGAGGTTTTTATCAATGAAAACTCTGACCCTGATAGCATTGGCCTCCATGAAGAAGAGTAGGGGATTTACATGCATTCTCTGTTGACGATTCGTGCTTTTAGCTTGGTCCTGCTGTCTCACTGAGACCCAGACCAGGCTACGTGCCCAAAGTTCCCACCACTCCCTTCAGAGATAAGGTGGTGAGCTTGCAAGCGCTGCCCCCCGGAGGACGCAGACCCAACCATGGCTTTGTTGTGCCCCGTACGCGCACTGCGACTCTACGTGGTTCGCACGCAAAGCCTCAGGACCTCAGACCAGCTCTTTGTTTGTTATGGTGGCCAGCAGAAAGGGAAAGCTGTCACTAAGCAGAGGATGTCTCATTGGATAATTGATACTATCGCCCTGGCTTATAATCTTCAGGGTATTCCTTGCCCCTTTAATTTGAGAGCGCACTCCACACGGAGCGTTGCCTCATCTTGGGCTCTAGCTCGTGGTTCCTCGCTAACAGACATCTGTAGAGCTGCTGGTTGGGCGACACCTAATACGTTCATTAGATTTTACAGTGTTCGTATTGAGCCTGTATCCTCTCGTGTTCTTTCCTCACCAGGGGGAGCACGGAGAACAGTCTCACAGGTCGGCTTGCAGCCTCCATCTGATGCTTCATAACTGTGTCAGTATGGAAGGCCTTCAGAACAAAAATGCGTAATGGTTTGAATTGTTCTTCCTCCGCTGCCTTGGCAGCCTTTGTTGCGGAGCATTGGCTGTCAGCCTTCACTAGCTGCATCCTCGCGAACCTACGTGTTGGCTCGGGCTCCACATTGTGTCCCACCGGGTTCCTTTGTGAGTATTTTTCCGTGGGGTTAATCCTACTAGCCCACGTTTCCCTTAGCAGAGCACTGCTTTGCTTACACAGCCACGGCTGTCATTTTTACCTCAACTACGGTTGACTTTCGCCCACCATTAACCCTTAAGACGGGTGGTGGCTTCCGCAGCGTTCCTATCCCGCTCAGGTAGGGCGCTTCCCAGTTGCTGGCACTTCTGTGGGGTTAAAGGAACATCTAGTGCCCGGCCTTCTGCCTTAAAACCTAATTCTCCTCCTCCTTAAGTGGAACCGGAGGGCTTTACGCAGACACTGGAAGAGGTCAGCCCCTAGTGGCGTTTTGATAGGGATTCCCAATTCGTCGGTCACGACGTGACGTCGTAGTGACCGACTGAAAGGGAACGTCTCGGTTACGGATGTAACCCTCGTTCCCTGAAGGAGGGAACGGAGACGTCACGTCCCGTCGCCACAGGTGCTGCCACCTGCTGTTAAGGCCGGTCACACTTCCGGCTTTCTCAGCGAAAAGAAGCTATTTTCCCTATTTGCACCTGCTGCTTATAAAGGCACCTGGCGGGGCGGCGCCAGCATTATGCAAATATCTCAATGCCAAGTTCATTGGCGTTTTAGTAGTATACGAAGCAGATTGGTCTCTCTAAGCGAGTTCCCAATTCCCAATTCGTCGGTCACGACGTGACGTCTCCGTTCCCTCCTTCAGGGAACGAGGGTTACATCCGTAACCGAGACGTTCTTTGGGTTAGTGATAACAGTGAATGCCCCAAATGAGTGTAAAGAAATTACTGTGAGTGCAGTGCTGACTGGGAATGCAATAGTGCAGTGCTTGTGGGACTGGGAGCAGGGGCGGCTCTACCGGGGTGGCAGTTGCCACCCTAAAAAAAGCATTGCCACCCCAGCGCTGGTATCCCAATATATATACCCGAGTAGGCTATTTTAGCCAGAAAGGCAATGTTTGGGAGTGGGAGACACATATCTGATGATGATTGGTGTGTGTGTCTTAGAGGGGGTGGGACAACCACATAGCTGATGATGATTGGCTTAATTTCCATAATTAGCCAACCAGAGGTAGCAGAGTTCATACCCGCTCATAGACAAGCACGCAGTCAGTCCGAGCAGAAAGTCTCAACAGTGTTAAAAAGTCAGCGCAGTCTTGCCAACTTGGTGATTTTGTCGCTAGATTAAAGAGCACCAATTATGCTAATAAATTGGCACGTTAGCACGTTATTGCAATATCCCATAGTACATACATGTTATTAAAACTTGAACTAATGCATTGTGAGTCTTATAAATTGCTTACATACCTCACCGATTTCCCACTGTCTGGAAAACGCTCGGTTTAGTTCCTGTCTCCGCCTCCCAAAATGTCTAGTGTAATCGGATTGGTCAGATGACTACTCAACTGTTATTGGTCAGCTGGGTTCGGCATGTGTTTGAAAGGTTACGCCCCTGACTACGCGTGGGAGAGTCACCGCCTCAGAGGCAACGTAAACAAGCGTTATATTTCTCTATAAACGATGGTGGCTGTACTGCCTTACCACTTCGAGCTCGATCCAGAGAGTTCAGAAGGCCGTTACGATATAAACGATCTCCGTCAATGAATGCGATTGGATTTAACTTTTTTAGGTGTCCTTAGCTCTGCCAGAATGCTAAACGACGAAAATCCAAAAGGTAATTATAACGTACTACATAACTATATGGAAACACCAAATGTAGCACATAGAAAGTATTTGTTGAAATGATTATAAAACTATTTCACTTGTTAACATTATTTTACTTTAGTAAAATTTATTATAAAAGACTGCTTACATACTATATTACTGTGCAAACTATATGGAAACACGAAATGTAGCACATAGAAAGTGTTTGTTGAAATGATTATTAAACGATTTCACTTGGTAATTTCTACATTATTTTACTATAGTAAACTTTATTATAAAAGACTGCTTACATGCTATTTTACTGTGCAAACTATATGGAAACACCAAATGTAGCACAAAAAAATTATTAATTGCAATGAATGTTAGTTCTACATTATTTTACTATGGTAAACTTTATTATGAAAGACTGCTTACTTAAAAGTGCTATGTTTTTACTTATTAGGTTTTAAGGAGAATGCAACAGGTTCCAGGGCTTCTTACCTGCGTGATTCATCATCCAGGTTTTGCACAAATTGTCTAAATCCCTACACACAGAACATTTATTGTACCGACTATAAGCCTTTGAGGCGCAGGACTAGAGTAAGTTTTATTACATTTTTAAACCAATAACACTAAAGTATTATTATAGTAACAAAGTACCCAAAAGAACAAAAGATGTAACTTTAAAGAAAATATAGTAGTCAGTCAAAAGTTTATTTATTACAAATATATATTTAAATGTTAAACAATATACAAATAAACATACTTTAGTAACCATATTGTGCTCTTCTTTCAAAAATTGTTCAATTCACTTCTTACAGCCATCTATTCAGATAAATGGCATATCAAAGCTTTGTCAGCTGGTGCTATCTAAGACGACACTTTAGGGTTATCATCCTGTCGTGTGTTGTTCTCCAGATATGCTTGGAGCTTCCTGATCGGAATGTTGGCTTCCGACGACCCCTGCACTGAAGATGGCATGCAATCACGTCCTCCTTTGAAGGTCTCTCAAACTGTGATGCCAGGTCCATTGGAATCGGGGTTTCCTTCAGCTTATCTTCAAATACCTCATCAAACACAAGCCTGATCACATCCTCCACATAACTGTAGAAATATTGCAGTCAATAAATCTTTTGTTTTGATCATTTATTTCCCTGCTTCATACATTAAGTTTTAAATATGAATGTATTTGAAATAAAACATTACTGCTTACGGTATGTCACTTGTGTGTTTTGGGAACATAGCCTTGTACTTTCCCTCTCCTGCTTTTGTTACGGCTTGGTGACATTGTAATGGATGGCTGCAAGGTACAACCTTTAATAATATAAACAAGCAATACATTTATTGTAAAAGTAAATACTACTTTATTTAACACAGTTACTAAAATACTTAAATACCTGCACAGCATTCCAATAAATGGGAAAGTCAATTTTTTTGCTGCAAATCTGAAATCTCAGGGTACGGACGGCAAAGGCATTCACTGATGATGGTGATGGAAACATTGTGAAACGATGCTACTGCCTGGGTTCCTATGATTATGCAGAGAAAAAAAACTTTGTCATCATCAGTTATACATTTAAGACTGGTAGTGGTATCACTAGTTAAATACATCATATGTGTTACACAACTTTGCTCCTCATATGCCAGTCTGACTCCTTGTCAGGGTTCCCGCGGGGTCTTAAAAAGTCTAAAAAAGTCTGAAATTTAGAAAGTTAAATTTAAGGCCATAAAAAGTCTTAAAAATGGCCAGATTTTCATCCTAGGTCTTAAATTTAATTAACCCAAGTCTTAAATTTCTTACCTCCATTTATTCCCGAAAAGAATTGTCTGAAAAAAAATAAAATAGTAAATTAAAATGCTGTAGAACTAATCAGTGACGGAGGAAGAAAGTATTTGATGGGTGGGCCTCTAAAAAGAAATGTTCTGCACTTCGCGTGTCACTGAATGTCACTTCAATCCAGTTTTTAATCATTATTTTTTAAAGAGGATACGAATGTAGGCTATTATAATCCACGCAATTCATGCCATAAGCTATATTTCAGGTGTTGTGATCTGACTGTATACTGTAGGTTTGGCGAGAAACAAACCTTAAATGCAGTTTTTTATAAGCAAAAATATTTTCTGTGTTAATTTAACCAACTAGCCCGTGGCTTACCTGCGAAAAAATCAACACTGCTTTATTGAAAATCAACTTAAACAGTCAGCTGTCGAGTCCCGAGCCACCAACAAGAAGTCAACTTTAGTGTTACACAGTTTTCACACATGCAGCCTACAAATGCAACCTCTGGAGCTACAGCCTTCGGATTTAGAAACGGCCTTGTTAGCAACACAAAACAAACCACGAACAGCCTTTAAATGGTAAATTTCCTTTTCATTTAATTATTTTTTAATTAGAGAGGCGAATAAATGCGATGGCGGTATAGCGCATATTTATGCATATAACGTATGGGTGGAGAAAGTTTATAACAGGTTAACAAGGCACATAGCAGCAGCTGACCATACTGATCTTCCCATATTAGTGGATTTTATTTGTAAAAAAAAGATAAAATAAAAATATGTTTTGAGAATTTCTGAGATCATTGTGTCGCATTGGTCTTAAATTTCACTCATAATGGTCTTAAAAAGGTCTTAAAAAGTCTTAAATTTGACTTGGTGAAACCTGCAGCAACCCTGCTTGTACTGTGTGTAATGATGTTGCATGTTTGCATACAGTGTTAGTTAGAAGGATGTGTCCAGCTGCGAATCTAGGATATAGACAAATAAAACAAACATGTATTCAGTCAAAAAGACATATTATAACAATAGTGTTAGGGTGGGGGAAAACAGGCAAATGGATCCCAGTGCGGATAACAAAAATGTTTATTTAACAGAAAATGAATGTAAACAGACAATGGCACGTCTGGGCGCAAAGGCCACTCCGAGGCAGACGGCTAGGGCGAGGAGCACACACAGACACTGGGGAGACAAGCCACACACGTTCGGGCTCCGGCCAGACAAACGAACGGTGGGAGAGAGTATAGTACAACAGTTAATTAATTCCACAACACCACAAAATGTTCCACTGCTTACTGACGGGGTAAATGATCCTCTGAGGGGAAACAGGGTGAGATGAACCAATGCCGCGGTGAATACACCAGCCAAGCTGGACCGCGGCTGCAGGCCCTGAATGGGTACGCTGGACAGCGCCCAACCAACTGGCAGTCGGAGCTGAGGAGGAGAGCAGAGCAGTGGACAACTTGGAAGATAGCACTGCAGTCCTTAAACAGGAAGATGGAGAAAGCAGTCTCTATAACAGTCAGCGATCACAGAAACAGTATCTAGAGAATGATTCCTGGGCAGCAGTGAGTACAGAATAAGGGAAACAATAAATGAACAAACTAGACGTATCAAAAGCACACAACAAGACTAAACTAGAAACTAGCAAAGCTAGTAACGGGCGAGTACATACACAGTAGGGATGGCTGACGCGAAACAGTCGTTCCGAAGCTTTGCGAGATCCCGAAGCGCAGATGTGTCTCAACACTGATCCGAAGCGTGATTCAAAACACCCATGTCACGTGACTATGACCAAACGAAGCCTCGAAGTGTTTCATTAAATGTTTCATCAGGTGTGGTCTGCCGAATCAGCGTTTGATTGGCACGGTCGGGAACAGACAACACAATCGCACATCTGTATAAAAGTGAAATAAACGCATATTGACCTTGTGGGTTTTTGTGAGAGGAGTTTTTCAAAGGCTGGAGAAATTATCTGTAAAAAAGAAGTAGGCTAAGTCCTTCCACACACAGCAGATATTTATATGTGACATGGTGGCTTGATATATTTTATTAATTTCTTATTGTTTATGTGGTATTTATCTCTATTCAATTTATTTATTAAATAGACCAGCTTATAGTTATTGACAATGATGAGCCTAAAAGCTCATGTAGTTGTCAAACAGATGTTAAAACAACAACAAAAAATATGTAACTTAATTGTGACGACGGTAATAACAATGCGTTTCCCGGGGTTCGATCCAAAGGGCTTTTGCATGAGAGTCTAGGACACTATCCACTCTCCCACCTGATCACTTATATCTATTACACAACATGTGGGATACAATTTGTCAGTGCTCGTCTAAAACCTTGTCAAGGCTGCTCTATGGCAATACGTGCAAATGACCACTAGGTGTCACTGTGGAGGCGGTTTCGATCCATGTTTCGAAGCCTCGACACAATTGATTCAACTGTTTCAGTGTTTCACGAAGCCTCGCTCTGCCCATCACTAATACACAGTACTGACATTGACAAACTGATATTGACAAACGAACTTGCAAAGACACACTAGACACACAGGGATTAAAGGCGCTCTAAGCGAATAATGTGCGACGTCACTTCCTGTTGATGTTTGAACTGTTTTCAAACAGACAGAGCGTAGCTAACTCCTCCCCTCCCCCTCCCTTCCGTGCTTTCATGAACGCGCCCAACCCCCACCCCCAAATCCTTCTTGCCGTTTATTGGCTGGAATACTTTGTTTTGTTTTGTGCTGGCTAGGTTTGCCCATTTGTTGATATTGCCGTTTGTGAAGCCTGGGCTATCTACAGAGATCGCGTTTTTTTACAGTTTGATCAGCGGACAGGCAGCAAGCAGATAGTGAGGAGATGTTTCCGGTATGTAACAAAAAATGTTTTATGGTCTAAAACGCTTCAATTCGCTTAGAGCACCTTTAAATACACAGATCAGACGAGAGGATAACAAGCAACAGGTGAGGAAGACGAGAGGAGGCAATCACACTGAACAGGAACACCTGTGAGGGAAGCACACGTGAACCTGTAAAACACATACAAACACCAGACAACCACAGTACCAACAAGACAAAACCAGAAATATATTTATATATATATAAACATATATAAATATATATAAATATATATATGCATGAACAGAACACTCGACTAAACAAGACATAAAAACAAAGACTGGAAAATGCAAGGGAGCGGGGAAAAAATAACACACAATGACAAGAGAATACAAGGGAGCGGGGAAGAAGTCACAAGACACGGGAAAAACGTGGTCTAATATGACAATACCAAAACCACGTTCTCCCACACAAAACATTGTACTGTTAGAACCCTGCCATACAAAACTAGATATAATTACCAACAAGATTATGGCAGAGTCCTAACAAATAGAGTACAACGATTATAAATCGTTAGACTATTCATTAAAACGTTAATGTATTACATATTACATGGCCCAACATTAGCAACACACATTACGAGTTTACTTCGTTTCAAAATCTAAGAAAGCTTCAAGTAAAAACAACAGTAAAATACATATAACGTTAAACAAATCATCTGTACTTAGAGTTTCTTGAGTTTGATCATGAGAACAAACTTTACCGGTAACAGTTTAGCTGGAACAGCTTAGCAAGTTTGTAAACACATCTAAATAAACATCGATAAAAACGATAGTCTGCATAATTCAACATACACATGTGTAAATATGGTACGTTGTTTATGAAATACATTATTACAACACAAAACAATTAGCTTGCAAGCTTAGCTCTAGCTCTACACATAGATATATATCTGAGCTCTACAAGCACATAATGTTAAGCTCTGGTTACCGGTAACGTAACTTACAGTAAAGGCAAATAATAAACATGAATACTTACAGCCTGTGATCCAGAAGTGCACGGTAATCCAACTTTCAGGAGGAAACGTCGCGCAAATCCAGCTTCGGTTCATAAGAAGCAGTTATTGTGAAAACTCCGTGAACAACTTCTGACTGGATTTTTCCGGAACCGTATTAAACATGATGTCCTCTGTGTAAGTCCATAAAGTGCTATTTTGCCCTTGCATCTAAAGAGACAGCGTCTACTCGAGAGATTTAATCGCTTAAACAATGAAACAAGAGTTTGCAAACAGAGTCAAAGCAGGGACTCCCAACCTCCGCCATTTTAGCTCTCTTCTGACTCGGCGCTCCCCACCCTCGTCTTTGAGGGCGTACCCAAGCAAAGCAGAGAGGGCTGAACTATGATAATGTTGGTCTTATCTACGTCACTAATCCCAGGAAGTAAACTGTTGCCTACAATCCGAGTGTTTTTTGTAGTCCTCGAACGTTAGAGACGATAACTCGCGTCATCGTTTTCTTTGAGGTATGTGCTTTTTGAATATCGTTAGCATGTACTAATACACACTTTCACACAAAAGGATGTTTAAAAACATGTATATCATAATAGGTGCTCTTTAAGAAACTTTTTAGACCCCTTTAGCGACTTTATTAAAAAAGCGACTAGGACAAATCTAGCGATCTTTTCTGGCATGGTTGGAGACTTTCGAAAACTGCCATGAAAGCATGCATCGCCTCATCCAAGGCACTCACATGCAGCCCGATTCTCGCGCTGCAGTCCATCCATGATCCGAGTCGCAATACTTACAGAAACTGTTATTGCAGGTTCTGTAATTGATGCAATTACATCAGATGTAATTACAGAAACTGCATTAGTTTATATGTGTCCAGACAGTATATTGCATTGACAACAGATGTGTTTTGCACTGCAGTTTCTTTTGAAGCCTCTCTACATTTTTGTTTTGTTGGGATTAGGGGTCTTTTGCTGCAGAAATTTAATAAAAAGACCCATCTCAGAGTGCTTTATAGAAATTACGGTTAATGATAAAACGAAGATGGAGATAGAATTGCTGCAATTGACTTTGTTTGCAAAAGGATATTACTGCAAGATAACAAAAAAATGCAATATAACTGCCATATATTATTTGAAAACACAACAAATACAAACGGAAAAAGAACAATAAGAAGAATAAAATCTAATCTGCCCAGTCTTCTGCATTTGGCAACATGTTCTTATGCATATCACACCTGATATCTTCTCTGGCAAGGCATCGTGGAAAGAATCTTTTGGCATACCTTATCCACCCCTGCCAATGTTCAGCTGTGTTGTCTTGGCACACAGCATCCATTGCATCCAGGAGGGACATTTGGTCATGTGGATGATGGTCAAAAACTTTCCATCTCCAGGATGAGAAAAACTTCTTAATGAGGTTGAGGAAAGGAGAGAAGGAGCAAGAAAAAGGGACATCATCCTAGGATGGGCATCAAACCATGCTGTGACTGCACGGGAATAGTGGAATGACACATTGTCCCATGTTATCATGTATATTGGCAAGTGGTCTCTCACCTGTCCCCTTTCTACCTCTGGTACAAGTTTTTAGTGAAGGTCTTCTAAAAACAGGAGAAGGCGGTCGGTATTATAGGGGTGCACCATTGCTGGAGATTGTGGCGCACATGATGATGTTGGCTCCTCTCTGGCCCGGCACAGTAACTGTGGCCCTTTTGCCAATTATGTTTCTTCTGCGCAGACACCTTTTTGCTAAGTTAAAGCCAGCCTTGTCAGCATAGATAATTAAATGTGGGATTTAATTGGTCTCCAACTCCATGACCCTCTGAAAGTAATCAGACAGTGTAAGTAAACGCTTTGCTGTATATCTACTGTATGTCCTAAAGTACTCCATGTTTATAGAGTAGTTTACTGCAAAACACACAATGTACAGTAAAGTAATGACTGTATTGCATAAACTTAACTCGACATATTTGTGAAGGAGTTCTTTGTGCTCACCATTCCTTTTCAAAAGAAACTTTCTATACAGTTTTCAGTTGCTAACAAGCATTGTTCAATACTGAAACCATGTTTTTAAAACTCTTCACAAAGTCTGCATTACCAGCATTAATGTTGATCAAACAGTTACTCTCACCTCCAAAACTCACTCAGACTAACATAACACTGCAACAATTCTCATTCAGAAACACTCATTTCATTCACAACACACTAAAAATGCATTACATACATGATCTACTTTTATACTTTTATTTTTTTAAATTCGAATGATTCTCTGCATAAATCAGTTCTTTGTATAGAATACTGTAGCACCTTTTCACCTTATTGAAATCATTTGTAACGAAAAGGTGAAAAAAGAGGAAAACATTTTCTTTGATCCATATTTGCCAACAAATTCAGTTCCAATCTATCCCATTTTACTAAATCTACTATAACTAAGACAGAACACCTGGGGGGAATTTCAGCTATGATTTAGTAAAATGATTTATTATTTTTATTTTCGGCTATAAAATTGAAAAAACTGTAATTGTTTCATTTGAACTCTTTGCGTTTAGCTAGAGTCTGAGAAATGGATGTTGTGCTGATTACTGCAATGTTCCTAAAGACACTGTTGTTCTCTATAACTCTAGACTGGATGTCCTTCAGTTTTATTTCATTGTCAGTAATCACCATGTTGCCAATAGCGAACTCCTGTTCGTCATTCAGGAGCTTTCCTTTGCCCCCTCAGGGAGTTAGGTCAAGGTCACTTTATTTATATAGCACCTGTAAAACAGCATTTCTGCTGACCAAAGTGCTTCACCATACAAAATAAAATACAAAGGAACAGTCATACAAAAATGTGTTATCATGTACAGCAACATCATAGCCATAGAATCACAAAAAAACTCTTCTCCAGGCCTTCAGAGGTACACGGGAGCTACGGACCGGCTCATAACCCAACGTCCTCCCCTACCGCCAGCGGGTGTCACAGCTGCCTGGGACCCATACTATGGAGTCTCTCCAGCTCTGCCACCCATCAGCGGAGCCAGGTGAGTATTGCATTATACAACACTTTTGTCAATGTGGCCAAAGAGCATTCATTCGCGTTCACCTCTGCTCCGCTCGCCGCAGGTACACCGATTGTGTCATTAATCCCTCTCGTCCGGTGTCTGGAGGCTTGGAAACAGTTTTCCAGCCTGTCACAATGGCTTTTACGTACGATCCTCTCGGCTACGTAATTCAGTTTACCCGGCTCACCCCAAATTTGTACGCTTCACTACGGTAAAAGCCCCAACATGCATGTACTACGTGCAGGAATTGCTGTCCTACTGGCGAAGGACGCGATCGAGCCGGTCCCTTCAACCGAGATGAGGTCAGGGTTTTACAGCCCTTATTTCATTGTACCCAAGAAAGCGGCGGGTTGCGGCCGATCCTGGACCTGCGTGTACTGAGTCAAGCACTTTAGAATGCTGTTTTTAAATGCATTTATCTATGTATCCGCCCACAGGATTGGTTTGCAGCCATCGGCCTGAAGGACGCATACTTTCATGTCTCCATACTTCCCCAACACAGAACGTTTCTTCATGGTGTTCAAGGGGCGGGCTCCTTTCTCTCTCCGTGTCTTCACACAAGTCACGGAGGGGGCTTTAAGACCCCTGAGAGAGAGAGTGGTGTTCGCACCCTAGAATATCTCGACGACTGGCTCATAATAACACAGTTTTGTCAGGTGCTTTGTACTCACATAAATTGTGTGCTCAAAAACCTTGCCCGTCTCGGTCTTCAGGTCAACTGGGAGAAGAGCAAACTGCCCTGTGCAGAGGATCTCTTTTCTCGGTAAAGAACTGGACTTGGTCGGTCTAACAGCACATCTAACGGATGCGCGTGTCCAGTCGATTCTGACTTGCTTGGATACGTTCAAAGACAAGACAGTGGTCCCACTGCAACAATTTCAGAGGCTCCTGGGGCATATGGTTGCAGCAGCGGCTGTGACACCGCTTGGTCTGCTCCATATGAGACTGCTTCAGCATTGGCTTTACGACCTAGTCCCGAGGAGAGTGTGGCTCAGCAGGTTACTTCGGGTAACAATTACACCGACATGCCGCCTCACTTTCACTCTGTGGTCAGACTCAGCATTTCTCAGGGCAGGTGTACCACTGAGATAGGTCTCCAGGCATGCCATTGTGTGCACAGATGCCTCTACCACAGGGTGGGGGGCCACGTACGGTGGGCTTGCAGCCTCGGGACCCCAGCTGCATCAAGTTGTGGGCTGTATATCTTGCTCTCGTCCATCTCAGCAGCAAGTTGCGAGTCAAAGATGTATTAGTTCGCACCGACAACATTGCGACTGTTTCGTATATCAATCGCCAAGGCGGTTTGCGCTTTCATCACCTGTCACATCTCACCCGTCTTCTCCTTCTTTGGAGTCAGAAGAATCTGAGGTCTCTTCGTGCCTTTTACGAGCAGCGGGCCCCGGTGGGTGGCGACTCCACCCCCAGCCGGTTCAGCTGATTTGGAAACGTTTCAGCATAGCACAGATAGATCTGTTTGCATCTCCAGAGACAACCCATTATCGCCTGTTTTATTCACTAACCGAGGGAACACTCGGTGTGGATGCACTGGCACACAGCTGGCCGCGGGGTCTGCGCAAATACGCCTTTCACCTAGTGAGCCTCATTGCACAGATCTTGTGCAAAGTCAGGGAGGACGAGGAGTACATTCTTTTAGTTGCTCCATATTGGACCACTAGGAGTTGGTTTCCAGAGCTCACCCTCCTCACGACATCCCCTCCCTGGCAGATTCCCCAAGGACCTTCTTTTCTCAAGAAGGGGGCACATTATGGCACCCGCACCCGATCTGTGGGACCTCCATGTGTGGTCTCTGGACAGGGCGAGGAGGTTCTAGGTGATTTACCCCAGGCGGTATCTAACACCATCTCTGCAGCGCGAGCACCGTCTACGAGACAGGCATATACGCTGAATTGGAACCTGTTTGTTGAATGGTGTACTTCTCAATGAGAAGACCCCCGGGAATGCTCGATCAGACCCGCAAGACGCGTTCCCAACCTGGGTGAGGCTAGCGTCCACATTGCGTCCCCCTTGAGGGTTTCTATGTGAGTATTTCTGTGGAAAGTTCTTTTTTTACCACGTTTCCCTTAGCGGAGCTCGCTCCGCGCCTCTCTAGTACGAGATATTACTAATGGAGTTCATGTTATGACCGTGAGTCTTTAAACCATCATCTTAGTGGTTGACCCCTAGAGGGTACTCTTTCCGCAGCGATCTTAGTTCCGTCTGACGAGTTCGCTTCCCAGTTCACCTAGTTCACTATCGTTGGTTATGGAACAAGTTGTGACCGGCCTCTGCTCCAACCCCATTTCTGTCTCCCTAAAAAGGAGGGTCAGAGGGTTTACGCAGGCACTGGAAGGGTCAGCTTCAGTGGCGCTTTGGTAGGGATTCCCAATTCATTGGTCACAACGTGACGTCATAGTGACCGACTGAAAGGGAACGTCTCGGTAACATATGTAACCTCGTTCCCTGAAGTAAGGAAGGGAACGGAGACGTCACGTCCCGTCGCCACAGTTTGCTGTTCCACTGCTGATACTGGCCGGGCACTGATGCTCGGCTTTCTCAGCGAAAAAAGTGATTTGATATTCGCACCTGCCTCTCGTTAAATACTCGCACGGCGAGGCGGCACCAGCAGATGCAAATACCTGCATGCCAAGTTCATTGGCGTTTTAGACGTTTCTTGAAGTAGATTGGTCCCGCAAGACGCGTTCCCAATTCGAATGTTAATATTTGGTACAGTAGCTTTTGTTTGCAAATATAGAGGTGAGACATTTGAAGAGTTTCGTTGCAAAACGAGATAACTCTGTTTTTTAATTTTTCAGAAATCTTGTTTTTTGGTTGTGCATTCCAATTAATATCAATTCAACTGCAGTTGGTTTGTTTTGATTTAAACCTTCATAACGTAAAGAATGCCACTAAGCACCATAAAACAAAAATATTAGCATGATAACATAATAATAAACATGTTTTGACAAAAAATTTAAAAACAGATTTATCTCGTTTGCAAAGAAACACTTCATTTCCTGTAGTTTTTCACCAAGTTTGAACACACTGCAAGAGGGATTTTGGATCACTCCTCCACACAGATCTTCTCTAGATCAGTCAGGTTTCTGGCCTGTCGCTGAGAAACACGGAGTTTGAACTCCTTCCAAAGATTCTCTATTGGGTTAGGGTCTGTAGACTGGCTAGGCCATGCCAGAACCTTGATATGCTTCTTACAGAGTCACTCCTTGGTTATCCTGGCTGTGATCTTCGGGTCATGACCCAGCCTCGACCCATCTTCAATGCTCTAACTGAGGGAAGGAGGTTGTTCCCCAAAATACATGGCCCGGTCATCCTCTCCTTAATACAGTGCAGTCGCCCTGTCCCATGTGCAGAAAAACACCCCCAAAGCATGATGCAACCACCCCCATGCTTCACAGTAGGAATGGTCGTCTTGGGATGGTACTCATCATTCTTCTTCCTCCAAACACGTTTAGTGGAATTATGACCAAAAAGTTCTACTTTGGTCTCATCTGACCACATGACTTTCTCCCATGACTCCTCTGGATCATCCAAATGGTCACTGGCAACCTTAACCCTCTGGGGTCTAAGTTTTGACATGCACTGACATTTGTGCTTTTTTCAGTTGCTTAAAAACATATTAATGGCAAAAGTCTCATAACACTGTGTTCATCACAAACTGGGCTACAATATCATATCAACATGTATATACATGTTTGTATTTTTGAGAGAAAAATGTTTATGCGTGGTTTTTGAAAAAGCAACATTTTTAAGTCACTGATATAACTCCACAAAACTCATTCTAAACATGTTTTCCCAAGACTTTTCAAAACAGGATCTAGTAGTCTAGAGTTTTTTCTTCAAAATGATGTGAAAATCATATGGCCTACTCAATCACATAAAGCAAGATATTGATTTACAATTTCTAAGACACTTTTGCTTGGGAAAGGCTGTATGCGTGGAGGCGGGAAAGCTCCTGAATAATCAGTGATTGACAGCTGAGAGACAAAAGAGTTGAATAATGAGCCACATAATGAGCCTTGTGGGGATGTTCAACAGAAATGTAACTTCCTCTTGGTAAAACCATGATAAGGTTTACTTTTCAATATAATGTAAATACACACACACACACATATTATATATATATATATATATATATATATATATATATATATATAATTTCTATTGAAATATTTTCTATTAATTTCACAAGTATAAGTTAACTTTTAAAAACCATAGTAGCCTAATCATGGTAAAGGTACTGTTTGGCCATCTTAAAGTGAACACAGGGTTTGTGTTTGGTTGGCCAGCGAGAGGTTTCCTTTTGTGCAGTAAAAAGCTCAAAAGAACAACTGCCTATCGTTGTCTGGACTCTTATTTGTGTTTTTGTAATCATTATAGTAGAAACACAACAAGGGACACGCGTGATAAACTTATCAATGTTTGTTTACAGCTGCCGCCATTACCTCACGTGTTGATCATGAAAGCAGTGAATGTGTGCACATGCGAGTGATCCTGTGTTTAATAAACTTGCTGTGCGGAGATATGCGCTTAGACTCAACTAAATAAGGATTGTACTATTTGCAATCGCGTATTTTATAAGAATACCAAAAAGCGTGTTGAGTTTCCTGACTCGCGTGTTTGTGTATGTGCGTTCCAATCGCGTGAACTGTTTGACGGAAGAACAAAGAAAACACTCGCGTCTGGAGATACTGACACACATACGCAAGTAAATAAAGATTTAGATGTCATGTTTGGTGCAATCGGATGGAAATACAAGGAATGGAGAGACTGGATTGTGGATTGCATATCCATTGACTGCAGGAGACACGAGTCATGCATATGGATGTTTCTGCTCGTTCACTTCAATGGCGCGGGGGTGTGGTGATCTCTTCTCATTACAGATAATGAGGTAACTGGAGAAATACGGTACTTCTCGTCCTTTTCATACAGTTTACACCGAATGACAATATCTGTTTTCAATCTCACTTACATAATTTAAAAGGAGACATTCCAAGCATTATGTAGACATTTATCTTTTGTTTCTACGACAAGTATTCGTTAAGTTACAGTTTATTTTTCTGACGCGTTTCTGAAAGGACTTCACTGAGGGAGAGAGAACAAAATGCGCATCATGTTTATTTTCTTAATTTTGCGAAAAGCACAACATTCTGTTTTTATTGGGAGTGGACAGAAAAAAAGTAGACACTTAAACGTTTTAAATGATGTATAAATCATATCTGTCTGTCAAAAATCAGCAGAGTAATTTAAGTCTCTTTGTGGAGTGATTGAAAAATAAAGAGTTTGCGGCGCCTGCGCCGCCGTCGACCCCAGAGTGTTAAGACGGGCCTGGACATGTGCTGATTTAAGCAGGGGAACCTTTTGTGCCATGCATGATTTCAAACCATGATTTCAAACAAACAGTAACCTTGGAAACGGTGGTCTAAGCTCTTTTTTTAGGTCATTGACTAGCTCCTCCCGTGAAGTTCTGGGCTGATTTCTCAACTTTCATATGATCATTGAGTAGTGCATTGAGATTGACAGTCATGTTTAGCTTCTTCTGTTTTGTAATGATTGCTCCAACAGTGGACCTTTTTTCACCAAGCTGCTTGGCAATTTCCCCATAGCCCTTTCCAGCCTTGTGGATGTGTACAATTTCGTCTCTAGTGTCTTTGGACAGCTCTTTGGTCTTGGCCATGTTAGTAGTTGGATTCTTACTGATTGTATGGGATGGACAGGTGTCTTTATGCAGCTTATGATTTCAAACAGGTGCATCTAATTTAGGATAATAAATGGAGTGGAGATGTAAATTTTAAAGGCAGACTAACAGGTCTTTGAGGGTCAGAATTCTAGCTGATAGACAGGTGTTCAAATACTTATTTGCAGCTATATCATACAAATAGTTAAAAATCATACATTGTGATTTCTGGATTTTTTTAGATTATGTCTCTCACAGTGGACATGCACCTACGATGACAATTTCAGACCCCTCCATGATTTCTAAGTGGGAGAACTTACAAGATAACAGAGTGTTTAAACACTTATTTTCCTCACCGTATGTTCGAGATTCACCTTTTTAAACCAATGATAAAAGTCAACAAGGTGAAAACCATTAGAGCAGCTTTACTTGAACCAAACCTGAAGGCTGCCATTGAACGAAAGCTTGGGTGTCTAAACACTTTATTTTGCTATGACACACTGTCCATGGAACAACTTACACAAAGGGATTGATTGTCTCTGTTGATTCATGTCCTGGTTTACCAGAGTTCAGCATGATTCAGAATATTTTGATCACTTATGGTGAGGTTTTATTGATCCTAAAAAGCATGGCATTATGGTACATTGAACTTTTTCGTGCCTTTGAGGTTATTTGAAGAATAGAAAACTATGTGTAAAACATTTTAAAGAAGTAAATTATGTCTACCCTCTTACTGGGTATACAGTTGGGAGAAGGCTTCTGGTGTGTCTGAAGAGGTTTATCCATTGCTAGTAAGTTATGTGCACATATACACCAAGACACTACTACTGCTATTTATGATTAGATGATAATCTAATTAATTTAATTCTTTGATACTGTCTTCTATATTTCTATAGGTATCCTTGTGCAATCCTTTTGATATTGGACCAAAACAACATTCAGAGGGTTGACCTTCCTGGAAAGCAATCATCACTGCAAGAGATGAAGGACAAAATCTGTCACAAACTTGAGATTGCCCATGGCTTTACACTTTAGTTTGAAGACCCTGCATTTGACAGTCAACTCTGTAATCTGATTGACATTAGTTACCTACTTAAAGACAAAACAACTCTTAAAGTGTTTTGGGAGATTGGATTAATGCCAGTTCAAGAAGAAACTATATCTGATTTCAATTTCAACACTGCCAGCATGTCTTCTGGGTCCAAAGCTTCCTTCAACCAGTGTCAACGTTCACAGCAATGGCCAGCCAACTTTACTATTTCAACCTTTTCCTATGACCTTGAACTAATTCTAAGAAAAGGAAATGAAGAATATGAAAAAAATGAAAACATTCTCTAAATGTCAATCGTGAAATGAAGATTGGCATCCTGGAAAAAATATGAAAATGAGTCCATATACACTTTTCCAGCATACCCCAGTGAAAAAATTGACAAAGCATTGGTCCTGAAGCATTCATGCCTCATTAAATTTTATACATTTATGTTGTGCAGAGAAACGAGGAGGACAATAGATTACAAAAACATATAACTTTAATAAACTACTAATGATAATACACACAAACAAACGTGTAACCTTAACTGGATACAAACTGTATGCAAACAGAGATCAGACCAGGACTGAACTAAAGCAAGGGTAAAAATACACAAGGGTAAATGAGGATAAAAAAGGAACAGGTGAGGATGATTAATTAAGAGCAGGTGCAAACAATGATATATGAGGAAAAACTAAACAAAGACTATAATCTAACACTTCCCCCCGTGTCCCTAGGCGCATCCCGCACCGTAACTTAAACTACACCGAAGTGGTTGGAGGGGGGAAACTAAACAACAACGAAAAAGACAATGGAACCTAGGTGGTGACGAAGGTGGGAGGAGCCTGCACCATGAGGAGACTGATGAACAGCCAGAGACCAGCCAGGATGAAGCCCCAGGGTGGAGTTGCCAGGCCTCCTCGGACAGCTGAGCTCATATTGTGGTGTTTAGTCCAGCGAGCAAAAAAAGTGCAGAGGCAGCTGTCCAGAAAGGTGGTAAATGGAACCAACTTTAGAAAGTCTAAATTGTGTTCTTTGAGGGAGCAATTTCCCTTCTCCAGACACTATAACTGCACCGCAGGGATGTCCATGACAGTAAGGGGCAAAAACTAAACACGATAACTGTAGATGGAAAACAAAAAACACTGATACAGGACACTGTTTGGGTCCAATCTTCTGTTACGTTTATGTTGTGCAGGAAAACGAGGAGGACGATAGATTATAAAAACTTTCATTATCTTTTATAAACGTTTAATACACTTATATTTTAAAGAAAAGAGTTGTTGTCGGAAATTGCTGGTTGAGTCAATACATACGTTTAATTTTTTATCACTGTAAAAATATAAAAGCTAAATAAATTGAGGACTCTACTGAACCTTATATATATTTAATGCAGATGCAATCCCATGGACAAAAACGACAGCAGCTAAATATAAATTTAGTAGTGATGGTCAACCCAGATCTTTTTAAGGATTCAGGTTATTCTGAGTCACTCACTAATGTGATGGGGTTGTGCGAGTGACTTGATTCACTTGGTCATAATTTCCCAAGTGATAAAGAAACTTGTTCCTAGTCATGTGTTTCCACTTAAAGGAATAGTCTACTCATTTTCAATATTAAAATATGTTATTACCTTAACTAAGAACTGTTGAATCATCCCTCTATCATCTGTGTGTGTGCACGTAAGCGCTGGAGCGCGCTGCGACGCTACGATAGCATTTAGCTTAGCCCCATTCATTCAATGGTACCATTTAGAGATAAAGTTAGAAGTGACCAAACACATCAACGTTTTTCCTATTTAAGACGAGTAGTTATACGAGCAAGTTTGGTGGTACAAAATAAAACATAGCGCTTTTCTAAGCGGATTTAAAAGAGTAACTATATTTTATGGCGTAATAGCACTTTTGGGAGTACTTCGGCTTGGCACAGTAACACCCTCCCTCTCCCATTATGAGAGTGAGAAGGGGAGCGGACTTTTCAGGCGAGTCGAAGTACTCCCAAAAGTGCTATTACGCCATAAAATATAGTTCCTCTTTTAAATCCGCTTAGAAAAGCGCTACGTTTTATTTTGTACCACCAAACTTGCTCGTATAACTACTCGTCTTAAATAGGAAAAACGTTGATGTGTTTGGTCACTTCTAACTTTATCTCTAAATGGCAGCATTGAATGAATGGGGCTAAGCTAAATGCTATCATAGCGTCGCAGCGCGCTCCAGCGCTTACGTGCACACACACAGATGATAGAGGGATGATTCAACAGTTCTTAGTTAAGGTAATAACATATTTTAATATTGAAAATGAGTAGACTATTCCTTTAACAATGACATTAATAATAATAATAAAAACTTCTTATACACAGGCCATGCCCTCACCTGCTATTTTAGCCTAGGTGAGTCAGTGTCTCCCATAAATGAAAGAAGAGTGGTTAATAGATCAAAAGATGAGTTCTGAGTCTTATGCTATGTTATGCATAACATATTAATTTTAAATGGCACACACACTGACACACATTAATAAGCACACCTTAAATATCACAAATGTAAACAAATCCTATTAAATAGCCAAATTATATAAGGTAAACTGTATGAACTTTAAACTAGCCTCTTTAAGTAAATAATAATAAAAAACTGCAAACAAAACTTGTTACAAAATGTGCAAATCCCTCAAGGGTTTGAGGCAAAAATAAAACACAATGGTATTTTTTGTAAAATAATGGCAACTATGATCAAATAAAATGCAAAATGTACCAGCAATGTATGAACATGATTAAACTTAAAAGGTCGCTGGTATGAAAAAATATCCCTGTAGAGATTACTTTTTTGTGTGTTTAAGGTTGCCATTCAAAAATGCCAGCTGACTAACTTTGGTGGTGGTCAGGTTGCTCCTCCTCTCTGACAGGATTTGCCCTTTTGTTAGAAAAAACTCTCTGAGGGCACTGACGTTGCAACTATGCACAACCAGGGGCCCGTTCTTCGTACGTCGCTTATCACATCCGAGATCAAATGACACATCCAAGATGATATCATTGTGCTAATCATGATCCGGCTAATTGGGTTCATCGAACACACCTGTTGTGTATGATTAGTATCGCTGGATTGAGTTATCTGAGATAATTGCGCGTTCATGTGTTGGTTTAAAAGGGGATATGTATTGATAGTAGAAACATTGATCAGCAACGCTGTTATTGGCTGTTCAGCATGGCCAAAGAACGTGCCCAATTTTTCTCACAAGCAGAACATGAGCTTTTAATGGAAGGTTATGCTGTTAAAGGCACACAAGGCAAGTCTAAGTATTATTTCTCTACTAGCTCCCCCTAGTGTCTGGGAGTAAATGCTTTCTACATCTGAGACTTTACAAGACTGAAGGACACCGGGTCGGATACAGCGAACTTGCAAGTGGGGTATTCTTCCTACAGACGGTAGGGTCGGGCATGAGAGTCTTCATTCGTCATGTAATGAGTCATTTAACCATATACCGACTTACGAAGATGATTTATTAACATAAAAATGCTGCCTTGTGTCCCTTTAATTAAAATGACAGGGAACACCTCAAAGTCTGCAAAAGCCAGGAGAGTGGGCTGGCAAAAAGTAGCAGACAAATTAAATGCGTAAGTGCTGTCCATAGTAGATGTTTCTATCATTTATTCTTTGAGTCCTGTGCGCCAATGAACGCTATCTATCGATCTGTGCTCGATTGCTCTTCCTTCATTCTCCAACTACCCGGATGTCTGTCTCAGTAACTTAAAATTGAATTTGAGAACTGAATCTGAATTATGAGAAGTGAATGTGAAGATATATAGAGAGTTTAATTTTCAGTGAGGATCAAATTTTATTAGACTTCAGTTTCAAACTAATAAATTTAATTTCAAATGATACAATTCAAATTCAGTTTTTCAATGCAATTATTCAAGTTTAGCGATTCAAATTCAAATATAAATGATTGAAATTCAGTTTCTGGTGGCACATATTTCAGCCCATAGGTGCAACCCTCAGACTTTTCAGACACTGAAATCTTTCCTTTAGTTGCCCAAAGGTCATTTCAATGTGTGCCCTTGTCCTGGCTAGAGCTGCATTGTAACAGGTTTGTGGTCCAGGGTTTGGGTCAGGGAAGGGCGTCATAAAATACTGCCTGCAGGCATAGCCCCTGTCTCCAAGCAGGATCCCATCAAAATGCAGTTTTGTTAGGCTCAGCATAAGTGTGTGTGTAATACTGTGATCTTGACATTTATGTTCCCTTACCACTTTCAAATAATGTGCATAAATGTGACTCTGAAAATTCTGGAATCATGCACTGATCCTGGACATTTTGCTTCCACATTCCGCAACAGGTTGCTCGCGTAAAAACGGACAAGACATGGCTGCGACAGACTTCCCTATCTCCTCCGCTTATAAAGCCTCAATCTAATCCTGTTTACATGAAATAAGCCTGCTCCCAAGCAGTTTTGAGTTTACAGACCTGTTGCTATGACAGCAAGTCTAGGATGAGCTTCGAAGAACCAAACGATCCAAGATCATGCCAAATCCTCAACAATCAAATCCAGCTGAACTGAGTTAGCGACGTAGGAAGAACGGGCCCCTGGTCTTCATCACACACAAGTTTTGTACACCAGTGACTGCACCTTCCACCACTCCAAGGGATCAGCTGTGTGGGAAATGAGCTGTTTTGACAGAAAACCCTTGACCTCAAGCAAGGACTCTGCATGAGGGTTCTGAAGATTTGGCCTCAAACTGGTCACCCTCTCCTCAAAATCAGCCCAAATCAAAGACACAGGCTGACTTGAAGTCCTTGCAGTTGCTGCAGCTGGGGTGGCAGCTTCAACTTCTTCAACTTCAGCTGATGATGGTGTTGCTGCACATGTGGTGGCCATCTCCACTCTAGCATGAGCCTCACCTGCATACCTGTCATTAAAAAAGGAATGCTACTTAAACCTTGGGTCCAAAAAGGTGGCATTAGCCAGTACTGGGACCCTTTCCAGCAGTGAAAGTCTTTATCCATTTCGGGTGCAAGCCTATTTATAAGGTCCAAAACTGTTACACTGTTTGGGGGGTTCACTGTTTATGGGCAGTGAATCGTTGTAGCCCTCGTGCAATCAGGATAGCTTTTGAGCCTGTCATAAACTGTGAGAAAATTGAAAATAATCAATGGTTATTTGTCAGTAATAATCAGTGAGTTTTATTTATTGTTATGCAATTTCAACTTTCTACTAAATATATTTATAAAAAGTTATTTTAACAAATACTGACTTTTTACTGAAGATATTCACTTAGTTTGTGTAGAAAAAAACTGACTTAAAATGATATGTATACACCTCTGAGCTCATCTCAGTCGTGATTTCTTCAAAAGGTTGAAGGACATCACAGTCTCTCACTCCTGGATTGTTAATGTTGGCATTGGAAACCAAAGGTCTTTGATCTTTACCATGTACTGGAGCATGTAAAACATTGAGTTCCAGCACGTTGCTACATTTCACACAGTTTTGCAGCAGCCACTGTGCTTTTCCTCATTCTTGACTTTTTAATGGTTTCCTATATGTCAGGCCCATCTAATGAGTGCCAACTAACATGATCTCACAAAGTTCCGTGGGATAGTCACAGAATTTTTGCTCATTTTTCCAAGGCATTCTCACGGATTGGTTACTCACCTGTTTTGTCCTATTTTCTTAACATTGTTGCTTCGGTTTAGGGTTAGATTTACATAAAATTACATCCCTACCCAAACCCAGCTCTAACCTCAACGCCAGGCGACAATTGTTTAAAGTTAAGAAAATATAAAAGAATACATCAGAAAAAACAGTATAAACCAATACTTAAAGTGACCTACTAACGCAAACACCAAATCTAACCCTAAACCGAAGCGACAATTGTTTGAAAATAGGAAAAAGCAGTTGAGTAACCAAAATCTCATTCTAAAGAATAATGTTAAAACTTTATTGGTGGTGGTTGAGATTAATTCTTCTTTCCATATGTAAAGCATTTAAGCGCAATATAAATGTATCATATTGTTATTCTTAATATATAAGAATACTTATTTCCCTTTCAGTCGGTCACTACGACGTCACGTCGTGACCGACGAATTGGGAACTCGCTTAGAGAGACCAATCTGCTTCAAATACTACGCCAATGAACTTGGCATTGAGATATTTGCATAATGCTGGCGCCGCCCCACCAGGTGCGTATATAAGCAGCAGGTGCAAATATGGAAATTAGCTTTTTATCGCTTCGAAAGCCGGAAGTATCTGCTACTGAGAAGCTACTTTCTGCTCTGGTGGGAAACAATTGCTGAAGTTTGTTGGACTAGCGGTACCACAGCGGACGCCGCAGTTTTTCCACTACTCTGCATCTTTTTTGTTTTGAGTTTTTGTGAGTGGGTTGCTGATCCCTGTGCGCATCATCAACTGAGCATCTAGAGTGAATTTCCCTAAAAGAGTGATACGAGAGAGCTCTGTGTCTTGTTAAAGACAGCCACTCTATCGTATATCCGGAGATCAGCGTTCTTTTCAGAATGGCTTTTCATCCGTGTGTTCTTGGGTGCGGCAAGTACATGGGTCTAAAGGACGGTCACGAGCGCTGTCTGTCATGCTTGGGCATCGAGCAAGCGGAGGCTGCGTTCGCTGGGGGTGCATGTTCTCACTGCGAGGAGATGTCCCTTCTGGATTTACGCAGGCGGTTGTCGTTTCTACGGGAACGGCGTCCGCGTCTGGTGAGTTCTGACCGCCGCCACAGAGCGGCCGTGAAGCTCTCTAAGGACGATCTGCGTCTAACTGTGCTGAGCCGGTCGGTGGATTCGTCCTTCGGCTCTCAGCCTTCCCGTCCTCAGCCGGTAGAGGTGCCTATGGAGACTGCAGCGTCGTGTTCTACGATGGCTGTAGAATCCATTGTGCCTCCCTCTGGATCCGCTTCGACCGCAACACCCGAGGGTGGGGCCCCTCTTTCCGAAGCTGACTCCGACGTACTTCCTCCCTCTGGTCGGGTCATGACGCTGGAGTTTGACCCGGAGATGGTGGCCGTGCTCGCTCGAGCGGCGGAGACCATAGGGTTAGAGTGGGTTAACCCCCCTCAGCCCGAACCGTCCCGCCTGGGTGATTGGTTCTTCGAAGCTGCCCGGGCTTCACAGCCCTCTCCACCAGGACCTTTCTTCCCCGAGGTGCACAAGGAGCTGTCACGGACTTGGAAGTTGCCGTACTCTACCCGGTTACGGCCGATTCAGCCCTCCCCCCTCACCAACGGAGCCGCTAAGGGTTACACGGGGATCCCTCCTGTGGAACGGGGGGTCGCAATGCAGCTGTGTCCGGCCACCGCTGCCTCTTGGAAGGACCGCCCAACCCTTCCCTCTTGGGCTTGTAGACAGTCGTCCGGTTTAACGGGCGCTGCCCATCAGGCTTGTGGAGAGGCGGCTTCGGCTTTGCATGCAATGGCTTTGCTGCAGGTCCATCAAGCGAAGGCCTTACGGGATCTGCACGAGGGAGGACACGACTCACCCGTCTTCTCGGAGCTCCGGGCTGCCACTGATTTGGCTCTCCGCGCAACGAAGGTGATGGCGCAGGCGATTGGTCGTGCGATGTCTACACTCGTGGTCCAAGAACGCCACCTGTGGTTGTGTCTGGCTGACATGACGGAAGGGGACAAGAACAAGTTCCTGTACGCTCCAGTGTCACAGAACGGCCAATTCGGCGAGTCGGTGGAGTCATTTGCTCAGCAGTTCACCGCCGATCAGAAGCAGACTGAACGATCTCCAAGATCATGCCCCGGCGCAAGAGGCCTGCCTCTCGTCCACCAGCACCGGCTGCCCAGTCTGCTCCTCACCGAGGGCGCCCTGCCGCGGCTGCCTCCGCCCCCCCCAGGACGTCATCCAGGCATCGGAGGAGGAACAGCCGTTGGCAGCCCGCCACGCCCGCTCTATTTCAGTCAGTATGCCCCCAAGATTGGTTTGCAGCAATAGATCTGAAAGACGCGTACTTTCATGTGTCCATTCTCCCTCGCCACAGACGTTTCTCCGCTTTGCATTCGGCATACCAATACAAAGTACTACCATTCGGGCTGTCTCTCTCTCCCCGTGTATTCACGAAAGTAGTGGAAGCGGCGTTAAAGCCCCTGAGAGAGAGCGGTGTTCGCATATTGGCTTACCTCGACGATTGGCTTATAATAGCGCATTCTCGGCGGACGCTTTGTGAGCACAGAGACTTAACGCTTCAGCATCTCGCCCATCTGGGTCTTCGGGTCAACTGGGAAAAGAGCAAACTCTGCCCCACGCAGAGGATCTCTTTTCTCGGGATGGAACTGGACTCAATCGATTTATCGGTGCGTTTAACAGAAGCGTGCGTCCAGTCGATTCTGCTTGCCTCGGTTCATTCTGAGGGAAGAACGCGGTCCCTCTGAAACAATTTCAGAAGCTCCTGGGACATATGGCAGCAGCCGCGGCTGTGACACCGCTCGGGCTGCTATATATGAGACCGCTTCAGCGTTGGCTTCATGGTCGAGTTCCGAGGAGAGCCTGGCGCGCCGGCATTCACCGTGTAACCATTACACCTGCGTGTTGTCTAACATTCACCCCGTGGTCAGACCCTGCGTTTCTGAGAGCAGGGTTTTTCATGAAACAGATCTTGTGGCATGCTGTTGTACACACAGATGCATCCAACACGGGATGGGGAGTCACGTATGACGGGCTTGCAGCCTCGGGGGTGTGGACAGCACCCCAGCTGCACTGGCATATCAATTGCCGCGAGTTGTGGGCTGTATATCTGGGACTTGTACGCTTCGCTACGGAGCTGCGAGGGAAGGATGTACTAGTACGCACCGACAACACTGCGACCGTTGCGTATATCAACCGTCAAGGCGGTTTGCGCTCTCGTCACATGTCCCATCTCGCCCGTCATCTCCTCCTTTGGAGTTAGAAGCATCTGAGTTCCCTTCGTGCCATTCACATCCCGGGTTCGCTCAATACAGCGGCAGACGCGCTTTACCGAGCTGCGCGCCCCGGCGAATGGCGACTCCACCCCCAGACGGTTCAGTCTATCTGGAAGAAGTTCGGTCGTGCACAGATAGATCTGTTTGCGTCGCCGGACGATACCCACTGTCGCCCTCGGCGTGGATGCGTTGGCACACAGCTGGCCGTGGGGGATGCGCAAATACGAATTTCCACCAGTGAGCATAATCGCACAGACACTGTGCAAGGTCAGGCAGGACGAGGCTACATCCTTCGCGCCCTCCCTCTATTCCTCCTTGGGACCTGTCCATGGTGCAGAAAGCCCTGCAGGGACCCCCGTTCGAGCCTTTGCAGTCTGTGAGTCTGAAGTTTTTATCAATGAAAACTCTGACCCTGCTAACATTGGCCTCTGTTAAGAGGGTAGGTGACCTTCATGCAATCTCCATCGACGACTCGTGCCTTCAGTTTGGTCCTGCTGTCTCGAGCGTAACACTCAGACCCAGGCCAGGCTACGTGCCCAAAGTTCCCACCACTCCCTTCAGAGATCAGGTGGTGAGCTTGCAAGCGCTGCCCCCGGAGGAGGCAGACCCAACCATGGCTTTATTATGTCCCGTACGCGCACTGCGCCTCTACGTGGATCGCACACAAAGCCTCAGGACCTCAGATCAGCTCTTTGTTTGTTACGGTGGTCAGCAAAGAGGGAAAGCTGTCACTAAGCAGAGGATGTCTCATTGGATAGTTGATACTATCGCCCTTGCTTATAATCTGCAGGGCATTCCTTGTCCATTTAACTTGAGAGCGCACTCTACTAGAAGTGTTGCCTCATCGTGGGCACTCGCTCGTGGTTCCTCGCTAACAGACATCTGCAGAGCTGCAGGTTGGGTGACACCTAATACGTTCATTAGATTTTACAGTGTTCGTGTCGAGCCTGACTCCTCTCGTGTCCTTTCCTCGCTAGGGGAAGCACAGAGAACAGGCTCGCAGGTCGGCTTGCAGCCTCCGACTGACGCTATACAATAAGTGTCAGTATGGAAGGCCATCCAGTCAAAATGCGTAATGGTTTGATTGACTTTCCTCCGCTGCCTTGGCAGCCTGATGTTGCGGAGCATCCGCTGCCAGCCTTTCACTAGCTGCATCTTCGCGAACCTATGTGTTTGACTCGGGCATCCACAATGCGTCCCACCGGGTTCCTTTGTGAGTATTTTTCCGTGGGGTTAATCCTACTAGCCCACATTTCCCTCAGCAGAGCACTGCTTTGCTTACACAGCCACGGCTGTCTTTATCTCTCAACTACGGTTGACTTTCGCCCACCAACAGCCCTTAAAGGGGCTTCCGCAGCGTTCCTATCCCGCTCAGATAGGGCGCTTCCCAGTCGCTGGCACTACTGTGGGGTTAAAGGAACATCTAGTGCCCGGCCTTCTGCCTTAAAGGACAAGTTCGGTATTTTAGACTTAAAGCCCTGTTTTCAGATTGTTTATGGTGAAATAGAATGGTTTTGACTGAAATTTCGACATTTTCGGCTGCCCTGAGAATTTTCGCGTGTTTGTGTTTCAGCTCAGACCTCTACAATGGGTTTAATGGTGCACTGGAACAATCCTTCCTAAAATGTATTAAACTTTCGTTTACAAAGACGTGAAACTCACCGAGTGGTCAGGGGTGTTCACTGATATGCTCACACAAAAATCGCTCCAAAAGACGCATTCCAACAGGTTTTATCGTAGTTTTTACCAGCTCCATGGACTTGTATTAGATGTCCTGTGAGGTACGGTATTACTCTGCGCCGGGAACTTTGTTTCTATTCTTGCAATTGGCAAAGGCGGATTAGCGCCACCACCTGGGCTGGAGTGTTTATTATTCAAGCTCTAAGCGGAAGAATGTACGGGTGTGAGGCGTTTGGGAAAATAGGTCCACAAGTTAACAACGAATGCTAAAACAGCTGTTGGAAAGCATCTTTTGCAGCGATTTTTGTGTAAGCATATCAGTGAACACCCCTGACCACTTGGATGAGTTTCACGTCTTTGTAAACGAAAGATTAATGCATTTTAGGAAGGATTGTTCCAGTGCACCATTAAACCCATTGTAGAGGTCTGAGCTGAAACACAAACACGCGAAAATTCTCAGGGCAGCCGAAAATGTCGAAATTTCAGTCAAAACCATTCTATTTGACCATAAACAATCTGAAAACAGGGCTTTAAGTCTAAAATACCGAACTTGTCCTTTAAAACCTAATTCTCCTTCTCCTTAAGTGGAACTGGAGGGCTTTACGCTGACACTGGAAGAGGTCAGCCCTCAGTGGCGTTTTGGTAGGGATTCCCAATTCGTCGGTCACGACGTGACGTCGTAGTGGCCGACTGAAAGGGAACGTCTTGGTTACGTATGTAACCCTCATTCCCTGAAGGAAGTGAACGGAGACGTCACGTCCCGTCGCCACAGGGCTGCTCCCTGCTGTTTACGGCCAGTCACACTTTCCGGCTTTCTCAGCGAAAAAGAAGCTAATTTCCATATTTGCACCTGCTGCTTATATACGCACCTGGCGGGGCGACGCCAACATTATGCAAATATCTCAATGCCAAGTTCATTGGCGTTTTAGTAGTATTCGAAGCAGATTGGTCTCTCTAAGCGAGTTCCCAATTCGTCTGTCACGACATGAAGTCTCTGTTCCCTTCCTTCAGGGAACGAGGGTTACATACGTAACCGAGACGATATTTTTTACAAAATATTTTAACTTAAAAACATATATATATATATATATATATATATATATATATATATATATATATATATGAAGAGCTCTTTTCCAAAACGCTATAAATCCATTTCAATAGTTTCCAGAAAAAGTACATTTTTTACCTAGACCCACACATTTTGTGATTATTCAATTTATTCTTTTAAAATGTTTTTTTTTTGCTCAATCTGAACATGTTGAATAATGATTATTAAATCAAACAACAATATTGTTGATTATAAATTCAAAGTTAATTTAATTTTTTTTCAAAACGCTACAAATCCATATATTTTTTCCATAAATGTATGTTTTTTCTTTAAAAAACAAAAAAACAAATAAGAGAATATGCAACATATACTCAGGGACTCTTCATACTATAAATGAATAAGTAAATTATTCAGATTGTGATATACATTGGAGCCAGTATGAAATAAACAGAATTACACATAACTTACTTGCTATTACTCCCTCCACCATTTCAGTTTTCTCCTTAGCAGGGCGTTAGGAACCCCTTTTGCTTAATATATTTCACCTCTCTCTCTCTCTCTCTCTCTCTCTCTCCCTCTCTCTCCCTCTCTCTCCCTCTCGTGGTGCATGCTGGGAGTTTGTGCGTGAGAGTGGTGTTGGGTGAGAGTGAAGCTGTGAATGTTCACTTTTCTTTTTCATGAATTATCTTTGCATGGTTAGGTTTTAGTTTACATTTTGCGAGTGTGGTTGGTTAGGAGAATGGCGTCTCATGTGGAGACGCCGTTGCTCTCTTTACGGAATGGTTTCAGATGCATGCCGGACGACGGAGTTATGGTGGAGGATGTTTTGGTTGCTGTAGCAGAAGAGGTAGGTCATGAAAGTATTTCATCTGCTTCTCGAATGAATAAAGCCGTGGTCGTCTTTTTGAAACAACAGCATTTCGTTAATAAACTGATTGAGACTGGCATTGTTATTAAAGGTGAGTTGGTGCAAGTCACGCCGCTTTATAACATGTCTAGCAAAATTGTGATTTCAAACGTACCGCCGTTTATCTCTAACGAGTTGTTAGAGCGTGAGTTAATGCGCTTTGGAAAGATTGCGAGTCCGTTTAGAGCGATCTCTCTGGGGTGTAAACACCCGGCGCTAAAACATGTCATGTCCTTTAGGAGACATGTTTTTATGTTTTTAGAGTCGCCAGATCGTACACTAAATGTATCGTTTCGCGTGAAACATGAGGGAGGTTCGTACATGGTTTACGCAACTACCGGAAACTTGAGGTGCTTTGAGTGTGGTGATGTGGGTCATAAAAGGCTTGCTTGCCCACATAAAGAGCGAGCCAACGAAAATACCGATGCGGCGATAGATGTTGAGACTCCCTCTGTTTCTATACACGCGAGGCCGGATGAGAGAGCTGGGCCCTCTGAGGTAAGACACACAGAGAGTAATGTGTCTTTAAATGAACCAGCTAATACTCTTGAAGTATCAGTAACCGCGACGAGTTCAAATACTGAGATTGATAACAATGCTGGTATGAGTACTGATGTTCCAGCGTGTAAACAAGTTAACAATTGTGAAATGAATGTGATGTCAAGTAGTGCTGATCAGATTGTGTGTAGTATAGTGAAAGGGCAAACAGTAGTGGTGGAAGAGGCTGATGATGCGTTTTCAGATGACACTGCCTCTTTACAGGAAAATGATTCCTGTTCTCAGGTAGACTTTGAGGAAAATTCTCAAGGAAAAAATGATCCGTCTTTGTATACATTGGATGAAATTAATCAGTTTTTGGATGATACTTTTGGAAAACAAATTGATGTTAAGGAATTCTTTCCAGATGTTGAGAAATTTGTGAAGTCAGTGACATTTCTTCAGAAATCTGTGGGAGTTGATCTTTTAAGTGAGAAAAAGCGGTTTCGTCTTAAAAAACATCTAACCGCAATCCGAAAGTGTAGAAAAGCTGGAAAAAAGAGAAGGTCAAAATCTCCTTTATAACTGACCTACCATGTATCACGGTGTTTTTCTCATTTGTTTTGTCTCAGTCTGTCTGTTTATTCTTCCTTTTTGTTTTTTGATGGAAACATTAAGGGTTGGTTCTCTCAACATTAATGGTGGGAGAGATGCACAAAAACGTGCTTTGGTTTTTGAAGTAATACAGCAGAAGAATTTACATATTACTTTTTTACAAGAAACACATAGTGATTCAGCCAATGAAATAGATTGGGGAATGGGGTGGAAAGGACAATATGTGCTTAGTCATAAAACTAATATAAGCGCAGGGGTGGCTGTTCTATTCTCTCCAGATATAAAAGTAAATGTTTTAAAAATAGAAGAGCCTGTGAACGGTAGACTTGTTTTAGTTAAGGCTGAAATTGAAGGAATTCTTTTTTATTTTTTAAATGTTTATGCACCCAATGTGGGGCATGATCGAGTTGTTTTCTTCAGAACTTTGAGTACTCTTTTAAAACAGTGTCCTGATGATAGCAATATAATTATGGGAGGTGACTGGAACTGTACTGAAAAGTTTACTATGGATCGTACCACTGAAGAACCTCATTTAATTTCCTCAATTCAGTTATCAAGAATTATTAAAGAGACAGACTTGTTAGATATGTGGAGAATCAAACATCCACAATTAAGACAATATACCTGGGTTAAAGTGTTGAATAATAGAGTCAGTGCTGCAAGGTTGGATAGAATTTATGCTTCCAATCATTTTAGCAGTCGGATTATTGACTGCTTTATATCTCCTGTTGGTTTTACAGATCATCATTTGGTTTCTCTTGTTATAAGCATGTCCAAAAGTGCTAAGAAATCTTCTTACTGGCATTTTAACACTAAACTGCTTCAAGATGTACATTTTTGTAAACATTTTGAATTGTTTTGGCAACAATGGAAGTTGTGTAAAGGTACTTTTGAAAGTCTAAAACAGTGGTGGGAAATAGGGAAAACAAATATTAAGCTGTTTTGTCAACAACATACTGCTAATTCTACCACTAAGTTAAGAGAAAACATTTCTTCTATTGAGAGGGATATCTCTCTCATAGAGAGGGGATTGGCAGAAAAGTATGATCCTAATTTGCAATATAATTTGGAGCTAAAGAGAAAAGAATTAAGTTTGTTTTTGAATGAAAGGGTGAAAGGGGCTCTAGTAAGATCACGTTTTATTTCTGTCACTGAAATGGATGCCCCAACTGCTTATTTTTTTAACTTAGAGCGTAAAAGCGCTCAGCAGAAGCAAATGGTATGTCTCCGTCTTCCTGATGAGAGGGTGACGAGTAACATTACAGAAATGAGGCAACACGCAGTGACTTTTTATTCTTCTCTCTATACTGCTGATCAATGTGACACTGAATGTGCTAAACAATTATTTCAAGATCTGCCTCAAATAGACACTGAATCTAAGGCTGCATTGGACATGGAACTGTCCTTTAATGAACTTACTGCTGCAGTCGGTCAGCTTGGAACTGGACGATCTCCTGGCATTGATGGCTTGCCATCTGAATTTTATAAGCGTTTTTGGAACTGTATTGGAAAAGACTTATATGAGGTTTTTTGTGAATGTAGCCAGGATGGCTTATTACCTGTTTCTTGTAGACGTGCTGTCTTATCTTTGTTACCAAAGAAGGGTGATTTATCTGTTTTAAGCAATTGGAGACCGGTCGCTCTGCTAACTACAGAATATAAAATTTTGTCTAAGTGTCTTGCCAATCGACTTAAAGAATATATTGATATAATTGTGCATAAAGATCAGACATATTGCATTCCAGAGAGGACAATAATGGATAACTTGTTTTTAATTCGGGACATTTTGGATATTTGTAAAGATTATAATGTGAATACTGGTCTTATATCATTAGATCAGGAAAAAGCTTTTGATCGAGTTGATCATAATTATCTTTTCAATGTTCTGCAAATGTTTGGGTTTGGTGAAAGCTTTGTAAAATGGGTCAAATTGTTATATACAGATGCTACTTGCATTGTTAAGGTAGGAGGTGGTCTGAGTTGTCCAATTCCAGTCTCAAGGGGCATAAGACAGGGATGCCCTTTATCAGGACAGTTGTATAGCATAGCAATTGAGCCCCTTCTTTTTAATATACGCAAGGTTTTATCTGGAGTTTTTATTCCTGGGCATTCTCAAAGTTCTGAAATCACTGTTAGTGCTTATGCTGATGATGTGACTGTGTTTGTTCAACATGAACAGGATGCATTGGCTTTGTCTAATATACTAAATGTGTATGAAAAGGCCTCATCGGCGAAGGTTAATTGGGGCAAAAGTGAGGCTTATTGGGCAGGTCCAACATCTGATATTCTTCCACATTTGCCAGGCGGCCTCAAATGGAAGAAAGATGGTTTAAAGATCTTAGGTATTTATTTTGGTTCAAATGAATTCAGAAAGCTAAACTGGGAGGGTATAGAGGAGAGGGTGTGCACCCGATTGTCTAAATGGAATTGGTTGCTACCTCAGTTGTCCTACAGGGGAAGGGTCTTGGTTGCGAATAATTTGGTGGCTTCTTCGCTCTGGCACAAATTAGGAGTATTGCAGCCACCTGCTGGACTGATACAGACTATTCAAAGAAGATTGGTGTCTTTCTTTTGGTCAGGACAACACTGGATACGATCAGCTGCTTTACACCTTCCAGTGCAAGAAGGGGGACAGGGCTTAGTGGACATCAAGTCGAGAATCATGACCTTTCGACTACAAACAGCTCAAAGACTTTTATATGGAAATAATTCTGCATGGATGGACACAGCAAAAACTCTCTTAAAAAAAGCTGGTGGAATGGGTTTTGATAAACATTTGTTTTTAATGAAATTACATGAGAATCAAATGGTGGATCTTACCCCGTTTTACAGGTCTGTTTTGGAGGCTTGGAAAGTTTTCTCCATATCAAGACCAGTAGATACATCCGCTGGTGTCTGGTTATTGGAGGAACCGTTGTTTTTTAACCCCTTTTTATATTCTGGACTTTTGTCTTCAGAATATGTGCGCAGACGCCTGTTGGCAGCTGGGTGCAGTAAGCTTGGACATATACTGACAAGTGATGTGGAAGACTTATGTCAAAGAAGCGGGGTGAAGTCTGTCCGTTTTTTACAACACAGTGTTGCAGATATTTCTAAGGGGTTGAGAGCAGATTATCGTGCTTTTTTGGAAAACCCAGCTGTTTTAAATCAGTGGAAAGAAGGACATGATTATTTTTTCCCCTCAATTATCGTAAGCCCAGCTGTAGAAGATTGGGAGGAAGATGAAAACTGTTTATTGTCTTTCTGTACCCCAGTTTTGGAGGACTTTGAGACGGCTGGAAAGAAGTCTCTTTACTTGACATGTGTTAAGGTCTCTAATCTACAATTGTTGAATGGGGTTCCTTCAACAAGATGGACAGAGTTTTTTGGACTGAATTCTTCCCCTAAAGGCTGCTGGCGTGCTCTGTACAAACGTCCGATTGATAAACGGACGGGTGACCTCCAGTGGAGGATTGTACATGGAGCAATAGCTACAAACAGACATGTGGTGCACCTCAATCCTAGTGTTGGGGTGGGTTGCCCTTTTTGTCCCGAGATTGAGTCTGTTTTTCATCTTTTTACACAATGTTCACGTTTGGTTGATCTTATTAACTTATTAAGTAATTGGTATTTGTCTTTGGGAGAAGAGTTCTCTCTTCAGTTGTTTATTTTTGGACCCAAATATTCAGTACAGAGAAAAAATGTGTTGGTTTTAATAAATTTTTTATCTGGCACTGCAAAACTGGCTATCTGGAAAACCAGAAAAAACAGAATGTTAGGGCAGGGAGCAATGAATGTGTTGCCTATGTTTTTGGGACTTGTAGCTTCACGTTTTAAAGTTGAGTATGCATATTATAAATCAGTAGAAGGTTTGCCAATGTTTTTGGAAATATGGGGGATAAATGAAATATTGTGTACATTATATGAAGATGAGTTGGTTTTGATGTTTTAAAAGGATGATGTGAAAAAGTGTAAATTGTAAATGTCTGCTTTTACGTCTTTTTAAATTGTTAAAATAAAGGTGAACTTAAACTTCTCTCTCTCTCTCTCTCTCTCTCGTCTACACACAGTTTGTATTAACCTCACACGCACACACAGCGAGCTCCCCTCGGCTCGTTCTGTTCTTAATGACATACCATGTAACAACGCGCTCATAATGTCCAATCCAAAAAGCACAACTTTACAGATGTCCCTGCTTTGTTCACTACCCACATTTTGTACTTTTGCACAACATTGGTCAATGTATCAAACGCCATGTCTGTCTATCAGCAGGCTATCGAACTATTCAGTACTTTTCATGTTACGTTAGCAGGCTTCTTCACAGGAAAAAAACTTTATCGCGAACGTACAAAACGGTATTAAACGAGCCAGTTCTGAAACGAAAGTTGTACATACCAAACACTTTGATGAAGATCGCCTTGCAAACGGGTACCTTCTCCGGGTGATGTATTAACATGACATTAATCCTCATTTTGAGTAATGAATGAACATAAACAAACAACTGCTCATAGCGCCGCCATTGGATTGCGTCGAACGCTCATCGAGTTCTGATTGGTCGAGAGGATAAATCGCGTTTAGGCTAAAAATAGGCTCGGCGCTTATCGCGTTTTGAACGGCATCTTGTACCTACATTTTAACAAGGAAATGTAATGATTTGACATAAAACATTCATGGAGCAGTGAATAGGTTCAGTACACAGCCAAATGACATGACAAACAAATATATATATATAAAGATGCTTAGTACAATAGCTTTGCTTCTGACAAGTTTCTGTAATAAATCAGTAAATCAATCACAAAACGTGTTGACAGTGGCAAATAAAATGCTTGTCAATTTAAACAAAGCAGAAAGGTGTAAAAAACCGCTTTAATTAACAATATCTGAAATGTGCTCTTTTGCATTCCTCTAATTTTCTAATTTCTTTCTTTATACCACATAAATCTCTTTAAAATATTGCTCCTTTGAGAAATCATTAGTTTGCATTGTTTGTATACTGCACATTATTTACACTGTATTTGCATCAACTATACCCAAACTAACATTTTCTATTTCTATTTATTTTCAATAAAGATAAACATATTTATTATTCTCTTAACTTAAAACTCTGTTTTTATTTATAAGTTAGATTTTATATAAATAAGTTTTGAAAAGTGTTGAATGCGAATGTGTGAGATAAGAGACCTGGAAGGAGACGCGACATGTTTGTCTATACAGCCATATGTTATTAAATTGATTATTTTACAAACACATTTCACAAAGTACATATTGTAAGTGTAAATATTCATAAACGCAACACTTCAGAGGTTTTTTTCGTCCATAAAAGGTGCAGTTTCCCTGTTCGCTATTTTATAAGATGTAGAATATAATATATGTTCAAATAAAAATATCTGTTTCAATTTATTTTGGTTTGGCTAACTAAAAAAATACATAAATGACATAAAGAGATTTTATTAAGTTACTTTAATCAATTATTTTAGTGATATTTACAAAGCCACTGAATATTTTTTACAGTTATGAATTACGGCTGAAAGGATTAAAACAGTCATAACACTCACTGTCTATATCAGGGGTGTCAAACTCAATTTCATCCCGGGCCACATCAGCATTACGGTTGCTCTCAAAGGGCCGGTTGTACTTGTAAGAATATATTAATCAACTCTTTTATTACTGTACACTGCATAATTTTCTCTGCATTTGATTACTATTGGTTTTGTTAATAACTCAATTAATACATAGTTTTGCAATTAGAAGCCCAGGCAATGACAAAATGTATTTAAGTGTATAACTATTGTACAATTTATTTAAAAATAAATGTGGTAACAAAAACACATGTTATATATGAGCACACTCAAAATTTTGTGTTAACCTTCATTGTGCAGGTAATGAAATGATAGGCATTCTTAGATACTAATAAAGAGTTTTACAATCTCTACCAGAATATGCATTTATTAGACACAGATAATCTCGCTGTCATCATTTCTTGCTCTCTTTGCAAAAACTTTGATTTTTTTACCTGGCTTTGAGTGTCTGACTAATTTACTGACGTCTCATGAGTTAAAGCAACACCAAAGAGTTTTTTTTACCTTAAAATAACGTTTCCAAAAAAGTTTCAGTGGTTCATTCACTCAAAACAGGGTGAATGGCACTTTCACATTCGCTTTGCAACCCTCTATCGGCCAAAACCACACTAAAGAAGTTTCCAACCGTCGGGTAGTGGTCCTGTAGTTCGAGTGAAAACTACAAAAACTTGCTTTACGGCAGACCTACAATCCAATCAGAGCCAGCTATGCTGCAATATTTACAACAGTCGTAATGAACAATTACGCTTCTAACCTGTAGGGGGAGCAAAGAGCAATAAGTCTTTAGTGTTGCTTTAAGTGTTGTACAGATCAGTGGTTCGCATATTTAGCGAAAATAGACGCGTTGTAAACTAAGCCCGGACATCGCAAAACATTTCTGTAAACGAGACGAAAAACAATTCTTCGCTGAATAGGATTTGGTCTTCCGATCATTTACCACCCTGTATATGTTTTGATGATCAAGCGGGAGAGAGAGAAAGAGCAGCAGATACTGGCCGTTTCTCAATCCAAAGGCTGCAGCCCGTGGAGGTCGCAGGGTGCATACGTCATTAAGCCTGGTTTATTTAAGTTAACTGACAATTACATTAGCAAGTCATAAGCATATTACAACAATGTACTATTAACTAAGAATAACAATCAACTTTATAATTGTTAATATTCTGAATCAAGACAAGACAAATCTTGATGATGTATGCAGCCTAGAAATCCGACCTCTGGAGGCTGCAGCCTTCGCATTGAGACACGGCCACTCAAGTAGACTGCGCGCGTGTGGGGCACAGCTCGTTCTCTCTCCTGCAATCATCAACATTTTCACTATAATTACATTATATACTTTGGCGGGACAAAAATACGTTTTGGTGGCTGCTAAAAAATCAATGTAGGAAATAACCTGCAAAAAATAAAACTTATAATAACAATAAAATAATTTGTAAACTCTTGCGGGCCACATAATAAGCATAATTTGTAAGCTTTCTCGGGCCAGATGAAATGAGGGGGCAGGCCGGATTTTGCCCGCGGGCCTTGAGTTTGACACCCCTGGTCTATATGCTCAAGAAAGGTATTATTTAAAGTATTATAAATATTAATATGTAAAACTAAATAAAAATATCATATGCCCACTGTACAGTATGTAAGCATATGGTTTCTTGTTCGCTTAAACATCAGTTTTCTAAAGAATAATGTTTAAACTTTATTGGTGGTGGTTAAGAAGAATTCCTCTTTCCATATGTAAAGCATTTTAGCGCAATATAAATGTGTCATATTGTTGTTCTTAATATATTAAGAACAATAATACTAAAATATTTTTACAAAATTTTTGTTTTTTAACTTTAAAATATGTCTTTTTATACCACATTAATCTCTTTAAAATATTGATACTTTTAGAAAAACTGACATAATTATAAATATTATGAACAAACAATGAAATGGTGTCAAAATTCAACCACACAAATAATTAAGATATTCATTGTAAATAGATGCTGTGTTCCTGGCAACCTGTAACCCGTAAATCACGACTTCAAAACCACGACTTCATGACTCTCAACTGGGAGTACATCGATCTAGTACGAGTTCACGGGTGGGAAGTTACGGGTTTGACTGCCGTTCCAGTGCACTTTCACAGGTAGAAGGTTGTAAAAACACGGGTTACAGGCTGCCGGGAAATGCATACTCCCAGTTCAGAGTCACAAGTCGTGGTTTTGAAGTTGTAATTTACGTGCTCAAAAACCTGCCTGGAACGCAGGAAGAGTCACGTGTATTAGGGTCACATTAATCTCTGTTGCACTTAGTATAAATGCGCATTGCACGTACAGTCATCTTAATCACTGTTATGCCGGCAAGAAGGGGTTGATGTCACTTTGCTGTTTTAATAGCAATGTTAAATATTCAGCAATGCCCTTATTAACTTCTGGAAACAACCGCAATGACAAAGCATATAAAAATGTGACCCGTCACAGAAACCAGGGACACAAGTCGGCAGCACAAGTTTCGAGAAAATGAGAATCAAAGTTTTTTTTTTCAAAATTTGTGATTTTCGTTTTATTGCAGAATCTGTTAGTTGAGATCACGAAGAAGCCTCTCCATGTTTGAGATAGCAGTTTATGTATATTTAAAAGCGTACATTTTGCGGTTGAAATAGGCTTGTTTTCCGGAGATTCTAGCGTGCAGCAGGGGGCGTCATTGTCTGTGTGTATATTTACATACTGGATAAGCTTGTGTTTTCGCCTCCGCCCCCAAAGGGAACAGCGTGACTACTGAATAAGGATAGTTCGCCCAAAACTGAAAATAATGTCATTAATGACTTACCCTTATGTCGTTCTAAACTCGGAAGACCTCCGTTCATCTTCGGAACACAGTTTAAGATGTTTTAACTTTAGATTTAGTCCGAGAGCTTTCTGTTTCCTCCATTGAAAATCTATGTACGGTTTCCATGTCCAGAAAGGTAATAAAAACATCATCAAAGTAGTCCATGTGACATCAGTAGGTTAGTAAGAATGTGTTTGGTCCAAAAATAGCAAGAATTACGACTTTATTTAGCATTGTCTTCTCTTCCGGCTCGAGCGTGAAGTCACGTGACTTGTAGTGACGCGGCTGCCCTGTTCCTCAGACATGTTTGCTTAGTTTTATTTATTTTTTCAAACTTGTAGTGTGCGTCTCCCCTGACTGTAAATGAAGCTCGGGTGCACAAAACAAAAGAAAGATAAAAGAAGCTGGGGCGGAACAAATAACAGTCAGCCGCATCGTACGTCAGCCGCGTCACTGACTTTATGGGGCGCCGCAGTCGGATGACGTCAAAGTACTTTGACGTCTTGCAGCGCAGCATGAAGTCAAACTCATAAGTTACACAGAGACCCTATTTTAAATACAAAATTTGAAGGCGGGTTCATGTGTTTAACGGAACGCAAATACCCGACTGTAATCTGATATACCCTTACATGTTACGATGTAAATAGTCCTCAAATTGTATATTATATTGTACCAGAAGTTCATGCGAAATCTGATGTAAACAATAGACTATATATCTATATTTCACGGATTATACGCATTTGTGGACAAAAATCATTGGATGATTCACACATCTGAAACAGACTGGATTCGACTTGTGATCCCCACAAAGTTAAAAGTCCTGTTTATTTTTGCATGTTGTTCATTCGGAACTTCTGTAATAACATACTACATATGATGCTAGAAATCTGTATCTCAAAACGACTTTACAGGGGGTATGGCTTAGCTAAATGAGATGTAAATGAGCCCTATTGTCTCTCCAGCCAGGGAAAAGGGAAAGTGTTAACTTTTTTCTTTCTCAAATTTCTCAGCATTCTCTTTCTTGAATGTGTTACATTCAAATGGCCACAACTTCTCCAAATCTTATCAGATTTCCATGTGTTACACATCGTTAGAAAGCTTAGAAACTGCACTTTCAGAATCTATGAATAACTCAAAATGCCCCAGATCCGACTTGTGTCTAGGGATGCACCGATACCACTTTTTCCATCTCCGATCCGATTCCGATACCCGAATTCTGAGTATCGGCCGATTCCGATATCTGCCGATCCGATACTACTGTATTTTTCTTGAACAATTTAAATTACACACAGACACACATGCACACGCACACACACACTATATAAATGTGTATAGTGCTTTCTGCTAAATCTAGCATAATATAATTATATTATATATAATTATACTTTTAAATGTAAAAACCAATAATTTAAAATGATTTACAAGTTACAAGAACATAAGTAATTATTAACCATGCAGTGTTTAGGAGAAAATAAAATAGACACGTTTGATCAAATAAGTATGCTAAATATATTTTTCTTAATTGCGCAAAAAGTCACAGTAAAAAGCTTTAGTGTGCAGATGGTTATTTTGGGAATTATGCACTTAACCGGACCTTTTATGCACATTTCGGGTGCAGAATTGATGCGCCTAAATCATAGTGAGTGCGTCTAAATCATACTGCGCTTCCTGGGTGCAGCATTGATGCTCTAGAAGCATCTTCACATGGGAATCCTCGCGCCGCAATGGAAAGTTACGTTCATAACTATTAAAACACAAAGAGATTAGATGCATCGTGTGCTCAGCACATACTGAATTGCATCCATCCAAAAGCTTACTGAGACTTTATAAAATCAGATCTTTAAAACAGCCTACAGTTATTGTGTGTGTTCGTGTGTTGAATGACGCGTTTCATCCGTCCGCTTCACCTGTGCATCAGCACATACTGAATTGCATCCATCCAACAGCTTACTGAGACTTTATAAAATCAGATCTTTAATAAAGCCTAACGTTACAGTTATCTTGTGTGTCTGCATGTGTTGAATGACGTGTTTTCATCCGTCTGCTTCTCACCAGTGGATTATCTCAGTTTGCAAGTAAGTTACAGCGTTTCTGTGAACATTAATATCTTAAATGTGCGTTTGTTCCTTCACATGAAGCTATTGAGTGTAAGATGACTTTGATTATAGTGCATAAAAACGTTTATGGTGCTCTTATAATACTTGGTCGTTTTAATCGCTTGTCAGTGACAACCATGGGTAACGTGCAGTATCGGAATTGGATCGGTCCTGTTAGTCCGATATCCAATCCAGCAAAAAAGGTCGGATTGGCCCCGATACCGATCCAGAATATCGGATCGGTGCATCCCTACTTGTGTCCCTACTTTCTGTGACTGGTCACAAATGTTGTTTTTATGCGCCACCTGGTGGATATTCTGTGAAGTGAAACACTTTAAGGGAAAAGGGACGTAAGCCCCCTGAAAGCACTTGGAGAATTCTGTGACTGTAGACTGTTAAATTTGTTAATGTGATATCTTACCGGCAATTTTACAAAAGGCCTTTTTTAAGGACATCATCCGTAAATGTCCGGGGAACACAATAAAGCTGCAGTGCAAGAACCACCTTGCAAATGGTTAGACAGACAAGTTTTCCCTAGGTTCTCTGCATCACCAACTGCATACAAGTATGTACCACTTGCTAAAAAACGCAACACAATACACATAATTTGCGGTACAGTGAGGGCACAGCTTTGACGTGTCAAATTTCTTATGTGAGGCTCTAGAACAGGGGTCTTCAACTAAAATTGGTGGAGGTCCAGTAAATGAACCCTCCGCACCAGCCGAGGTCCGGACGTAAAATCATAAATTGACCGCTTTCGCCAGACTAAAGAAATTAGTGTAAATATTTGTTTTATTGAACAAAATATAGTGTTATCAAGCATATTGAATAATGTTGCTTCATATGTATAAGCATAAATAATCCTTCACAAAATGGATTTCATTTTAATGCTGTTCTGTTACTGTATGTCCTTTCAGTTGCTTGGTACAAAATATCTAAATTTATCCAGTAACAATGTCTGACAAAAATATGAAGGGAACAGTGCAAAATGCATTCATCTCTAAATCTGCAAAACACACATTTATTTCCACATAACAACTTAAAAGGAAAACTAACGTGCTCTTTTCTGCTACAATGAGAATTACAATCACAATCAATGAATACAAACCTCTCTGGCTTAATCAAATCATATCACATGTTACCTTCATTCTCATTTATTGTCTGTACTTAACTAAATGTGAATGTTAAACACCCTCTTCTGCTTCAAGTTGCACTGGTAAAAGATCATCATCAATGCATTCATAAACACATGTAAAAGTAAACTGCCAGTTTTGGAAAACTGAAAAAGTGCAGGAAACCATTTCTCTCTTAATTTGTACGGTTCCTTCAAGTCTATAAAAATGTAAATAAGTTCAAAAGACGAAAGAATAAAAAGTCCTAGTTAAAAAAAACTATGCTCATTGATCATTCTTGACATGTTTTTACTTTTGATAATGTTAACTGTTGAGAATGCTGACTCGCAACTATACGTTGAGCCAAAAATGCAGCATCCACGCACTCCTTTACTATTTCCCATCTGTAAAGGGCTTGTTATGCTTTCCCTAAATCCACTGTATTTTCAGTGAACACTCATAGATGGCTCGATGACGCATAGCTCGTTGTTAGGCAATGAGAGAGTGTGGGTCGCTCATACTGGGCTTTTAGTTCATTTATTTTTCACACCCTTACCTCGGACTGCTGAGGGTAAGTTTCTTCAAAGTGTCTTTGTTTAGTTTCGTAATGGTGTTTAATGTCCCCACTTTTGACAACCACAACAGACTCGCAAGCAAGATGAGGCTCTCTGCTTTCTTCCCTGCACACCTGTCTGTGACTGTTCGCGCTGGCTCCGCACTCGAAACCTGTGTTGATGTAGGACCCATATAGCACTACTGGGCTGACCATATATGTGCCTGATATAAATAGGATTTTATAATAACGTTAAATAGCGTTTGCTATTTATGTATTTTATTGTGTTAAAAGTCTTTGCGGTCCGGATGGACGCATCTCGCGGTCCGGATTCGGACCGTGGTCCGCCAGTTGGGGACCCCTGCTCTAGAAGTTTGCAAAGATAAGAGATTCCTTCGGTGGAAAATCTATATCTTTTATGCAAATATGTATCAGGGAAGGCAAGGGGATCTTGTCTGTCCCTAAAAACTCTTTCTCTACAAAGTGCTCGTCCAACAATTTGCATGCAGAAATCCATGGGATTTGGAAGAAAAGGTGAAGCCATTGCAACAGACACTGAGGAGTAGTTACGTCAGCTATATATTTCTTTGGTCACAGCTGATTGGCCAAACTTTAGTCTGAGATCTCAAATCCAGAACATAACCTTCTCCAGAGCAGGTTAGCAGTGTAGCGTCAGTTATTATGGCGATGAACACTGCTCAAAGCTGAATTACTTTTATGGGACACAAAGCCCAGAATTGGCACCAACTAATGCTAAATTTATCTGGCTACCTGGTGGCAGGGATGGAAAGTGAGTTTGAAGTTTAAGATTGCATTTATCAACAGAAACTGAGCTCTACAGGCTGAAGTACAGATCAACAAGAGACAAGGGGAACACTCAAAAAAACATAAAGGGCAGAACTCAACTTTCTTCCTGATCACCCACTTGGACTTAATGAAGATGCACCAGAGGGAGGGAGAATGTGGCTTGAAGAAGAACTCAAGAAGAAGAATAGGAATAGAGAAACTATCTCAAGTCAATAATAAAATGGAACCAAACTTCTCCCTACGAAAAAGAGAGGTGGTTTCTGATCAACCACCTGTTTTTACGATCAAACAGAGATGTCCAGCACTTTTTATGAAACAACAAGTAAGTTTACCAGGTATTAAGTAAATTTATTTAAATCATTTTTCAAATGTTTGTTTTGGGTATTGGTAGTTTCTTATTTGGTTGTGTCTGTTTAGGTATATAATGTATATGAATTCATGTGGCCAATTAAACTTTAAGTAAAACTACAGAAGTAAAAATCAAAGTACAAATCTGCTAAGAGTCCTTATATTAAATGAAAATGGAAAATAATGTTTCAAAAATAATTTTTCCATGCTCTAAAAAGCCATCCATTATAAAAGTAATCCAAATAATCAGGGGGTTTGTAGATGTTTTCTGATGTGAAACAATGCATTTGTTAGAGACCGTTACTAATATTTTAGTTTATTTGACAATTGTTGAGGTACTTGAAATGTAAAAACATGTATGCAATAATGTCATCTCTCTAGCATGTCTTGCAGTTACGGCTATTTAATGGTGGATGGATGTGCTTTTTGCTATTTCAAAAATGTAAACACTATTTAATGACATTACAAAACTTGAAAAATCCATGGTATTATTTAATTTATCTCTTAACTGTTTGGCTGAAGAAAATTATATTCAACTAAAATGGCATAAGGATAAAAGGTGCAAATTTTAGTTTATTTGAGAACTTTTTTCTTCTGTTATCAATTCTTAATTCCAGAGTTTGTCTGCACTCAGCTTTCCTTGGAAGCCTTTGAAATCAATGCTAAAATAAGGTGAACAGATTTTTTAAATGAAAACCGGGGACATTTCCTAGTTAAATGGTCAAAATATCATTAAAATCCCATTTGTTGTAATCCATGAATTAAAGAACGGGGACAAAATGTTTTTGGAAAGTTTTCTTCTTTTTATTGTTGTGGGTTCACTGCAAAAAATGACTTCTTACTTAATTGTATTTTTGTCTTATTTTCAGTACAAATATCTAAAAAAATCTTTAAAAAATGCATTTTCTTGATAAGCAAAATCCCCTAAGAAAAATCTAGCTTTAAGACAAAAAAAATTAATTTAAGTGAAGTTGTGCTTAAAACATGCAAAAAAAAATATTTTTCTTGTATTAAGTAGTGGTAGATTTTTTTTTTTGCTTGTTTTAAGCACATCAAGAAAATGCATCTTGACTTAAGAATTTTTTTTATATTTGTACTGAAAACAAGAGAAAAATACTAATAAGAAAGTCATTTTTTGCAGTGTTTCTAATTTAATTAATTGAACAATCTCTGTATCCTAAAAATCTGTTTTTTCCGTTTTTTTTACAAAAGAGACATACCCCATCAAAAATGACTTCTAAGGTACTACTTTATCTGATTTCATAACATTGTAAACGTGAAGAACAAAAGGAATAGTGTAAAATGTAAACATATTTAGCCTACACAAAACAAATGCTCCGTAACATACTGTGATCAGTTCGCGTCATTGGTTTATTATTTTAATTTAACATGAGTAGTTAGTACCTTAAGCCCCCATAACTGTTTTCATATGTTATGATAACTTGATTGATGATAATGTGTCTCATAGTAAATTCTTCATCGCTAAATCAATGGCGTGCGCAAGTAATAGGTAGCTCGCGGCCCCCTCTGCTGGTGAAAATAATCATTACATGATTGCTCCGGTCTGGTACTACAAACGCTATGTTGATCGGGGTTTTCAGTGTATTTGCTGGTTGTTTTGGACATGCCGTAAAACGGGGACATTTCCGGGGACAGCTTCAGTCAGGGACAGAACACCAAAAAACGGGACTGTCCCCGGAAAACGGGGACGTCTGGTCACCTTATGCTAAAAGTTTGATCAGGATGTAGCAATCCAGAAGAGATTATAGGGAAGATGAGTTTAATTCTATACTAAAAAGCTAAGATGAATAGGTAAATTATCAGAGTATGGCCCTGATTTAGTAAAGGTGACAAGTAAACAAAATAATAAAAAAATTAAAAGGTAAAATGCTCTCAATGTACTCGCCCACTTGTCATCCCAATCTACACTGTATTGCCAAACGTTTTGGGACTCCCCTCCAAATCATTAAATACAGGTGTTCCAATCACTTACGGTGAGAGGAACTCGTTTTGGGACTCCCCTCCAAATCATTAAATACAGGTGTTCCAATCACTTACGGTGAGAGGAACTCTTAATGCTTCACCATACCAAGACGTTTTGGACAATTTCATACTACCAACTTTGTAGGAACAGTTTGGGGATTGCCCCTTCCTGTTCCAACATGACTGTGCACCAGGGCACAAAGCAAGGTCCATAAAGACCTGGATGAGTGAGTTTGGTGTGGAGGAACTTGACTGGCCTGCACAGAGTCCTGACCTCAACCCAATCGAACATCTTTGGAATGAATTAGAGCGGAGACTACAAGCGAGGCCAACATCAGTGTCTGACCTTACAAATGTGCTTTTTGAAGAATGGTCAAAACTTCCATTAAATATACTCCTAACCTTGTAGAAAGTCTACAAGTCTACAAACAATGTAACTTATTGCTCTGGCCATATTTGCTGTCCTCATGTCTTCCTGGAATATACAGAAATGTAACAAAATGTAATAATTATGGTTTATTGAACAAACATAAAAAAATATTAATTTAAAACCATTTTAGATATTTTAAAACACAGTATCCTGAAAAGGGAGTTGTTTTGTTGAGTATATATTATATTTTTATTTCCTCAGAAGAAATCGAAGATCGGATGTTCCTGACAGTGCCAAAATGTATTTATGTATGTGTATTTTTTTTAAATATTACTCTGTTTATCAAACCAGAGAGGCGATGATGTGGAGAGGCAGACCAGGGGGATGCATATGGGTTTCCTCAAGATAACACCGAAGGTAGATTTAGTTGTGGATGTGGCTGTTGTGGTAGAGGAAGACGTTCTGCTAAATGGCCTTGCAGATGTTCCGACTGCCTCTGGAGTGCTTTTCGGACTGTTTCATGCTCCCTATTTAGAGTCTGTTTGTTTTGAGATGTCATTTAGAGGTCAGAATAGTGTCATGATGCCAAATAATATTACTGTTAACATTAAATAGCTCATTTTATGTCACTACTGAACATTTTTTC